>NW_028168254.1:0-44000 GCF_964237585.1 Gallinula chloropus | reverse complement strand
CCAACATGCCCAACGTCCAGCAACAGCTCCCAAACCGAAGGAGCCAGGACCCAAAGACCTAGCTGGCCTGAAGGGCCCCCAGGGGGCCCCCAAGCAGCCCCTCTCCATTTGGTTCTGGGGGCTTTCGTTGGGCCGGGAACCTGGGAGATACCTGCAAGGTTGCAGTTCACGGCCCGAGAAGCACTCTCCGGCCAACATGCCCAACGTCCAGCAACAGCTCCCAAACCGAAGGAGCCAGGACCCAAAGACCTAGCTGGCCTGGAGTGTCCCCAGGGGGCCCCCAAGCAGCCCCTCTCAATTTGGGTCTGGGGGCTTTCGTTGGGCCGGGAACCTGGGAGGTGCCTGCAAGGTTGCAGTTCGCGGCCCGAGAAGCACTCTCCGGCCAACATGCCCAACTGCAGCAACAGCTCCCAAACCGAAGGAGCCAGGACCCAAAGACCTAGCTGGCCTGAAGAGCCCCCAGGGGGCCCCCAAACAGCCCCTCTCCATTTGGGTCTGGGGGCTTTCGTTGGGCTGGGAACCTGGGAGCTACCTGCAAGGTTGCAGTTCTTGGCCCGAGAAGCACTCTCCGGCCAACATGCCCAACTGCAGCAACAGCTCCCAAACCGAAGGAGCCAGGACCCAAAGACCTAGCTGGCCTGAAGGGGCCCCAGGGGGCCCCCAAGCAGCCCCTCTCAATTTGGGTCTGGGGGCTTTCGTTGGGCCGGGAACCTGGGAGGTGCCTGCAAGGTTGCAGTTCGCGGCCCGAGAAGCACTCTCCGGCCAACATGCCCAACTGCAGCAACAGCTCCCAAACCGAAGGAGCCAGGACCCAAAGACCTAGCTGGCCTGAAGAGCCCCCAGGGGTCCCCCAAACAGCCCCTCTCCATTTGGGTCTGGGGGCTTTCGTTGGGCCGGGGACCTGGGAGGTACCTGCAAGGTTGCAGTTCACGTACCGAGAAGCACTCTCCGGCCATCATGCCCAACGTCCAGCAACAGCTCCCAAACCGAAGGAGCCAGGACCCAAAGACCTAGCTGGCCTGAAGAGTCCCAAGGGGGCCCCCAAACAGCCCCTCTCAATTTGGGTCTGGGGGCTTTCGTTGGGCATGGAACCTTGGAGGTACCTGCAAGTGTAATAAGTAATTGTTCTCAAACCTTCTATGACTGTAAATAAGCAACTAGGGCAAAGGGGAACCATTGTTCCATCACTAGTAACACCCTGAAAGAACTTCAGATCTTGCTGAGTTGGTGCCTGTGGTAGACTATGGCTGTGAATAGGTAACCAGGTCAAAAGGGGAACCATTGTTTTATCACTAGCAACATCCTGATAGGATTAAATGAGTTAACCAAATAAGATACTGAACACAACGTAGAGGAAGACTACGGGGGACCAGGACGACCCCCACTACCAGCTTACACAGCTACAGAAAAACACTGGAATATGCCACGTGTACCCGGAACTACAGGACTATAAAAAGGGGACTCCAGAAGGGTGAGGTGCGTGCCGTTTGCAGGAGCAAGGGTCTCCTCCGGACGCCCAGCGCTGATATTTGCCTATATCTTGCGGGCTTGCTTAATTAATAAATTGTTGTTTGGCTTTATCAACTGGAGTATGTCTCAAATTTATAACAATTTGGTGCCGTGACTCGGATGCAACTCACGAGATGGGACTCTTGGTCTTATCAGGGAGGCGCCCCGCCTGTTGTTTGGCGGCCTTGGTAGCCCATTTCCCATCTCGATTGCACCGACGAACCCAAATTCCAAGATATTAGGCAAGGGAGGCCGGCAGACCCTATAAACTTTGTGCACAAAGGTCCGGACGAAGACGCAGGACACGTGAGTATCTGTGGGGGAAATCCGTTCGGTCTGGGTCGGGGATCCTGGAAGCGCGGCGAGTGTGTGTGTGCATGAGAGGGGGACCGGCAGCTCGGATTCCCCAAGCGAGTGCGGACCCTCAGTAGTGCGGTTCTCATTGCCCGCGAGGGCGTGAGCCATGAACCAGGGGAAGCGAGTGAATATATTGTTGACTGAGTGTGCTCCAGATGATGGGACAGAAGAAGAGCAAGCTGTCTGATCCCATGGGTAGCCCAAGGGTAGTGCTACACGGTAAGCCGCCAGACAGTCCTTTGGGGTTAATGATTGCCCACTGAGGGGACTAGCTGTCTAGGCGATGAAAGAATAAAGAGTGTATGATATGGGTAACGTAAACTGTGTAACTACAGTGTGACCTCCTGAGAGTGAACAGGGGAAATTTGGATACTACAGTGTGGCCCTCTCAGGATGTATTGCCCCTGTGAAGTTTGTAGGTAATTATAGGATGGCCGCCTCTAAGGCAGTCAGTATCTCTAATGATGCTTCTTCCCTGGCCTGGGGGATAGATAAGTTTTGCAATCTTGAGATGCACTGATCTTGTCCCTTACCCCAGGGACAGGATTGGGTGAAAAACTGCTGGCTCCATTAAATTATCTGGGCTGGCAGAATCAGTGCAAAAAGGCTGTGTGTATTCAAGCATGTATGAGCCATGGGGGCAGGGCATTCCCCTTGCCACACCTTAAACCACTGATAAGGGGTCTCCCTGATAGCTTGAAAATCTATGTGCAAAGCCTAAAGGAAAAGATTCTGCGAGCAATTGATCACAATACTCGCTACCCCAACTAGCAGAAACAGCCTGTTTTAACATGGGAGATTTAAGAAACCTAATCATAGAAGGTATAAAGGAGGCTGCTCCTAAGTCTCAAAACTTTACTAAAGCCTTTGAGATTGAGCAGGAAAAAGATGAGACACCCTCAGTGTTTTTACAGCGACTGAGAGATCAAATGAGAAAATATTCGGGTATGAATCCTGAAGATCCTGTAGCACAAGGTCTTCTGAAAGTTTATTTTGTGACTAAAGCATGACCTGATATTAGGCGAAAGGTACAGAAGATAGATGGTTGGAGTGAAAGATCTTTGGAAGATTTACTAAGAGAGGCTCAGAAAGTGTTTGTGAAAAGAGAGTAAGAAAAGCAGAAGCAGAAAGCAAAAATGATGGTATCTGCTGTTGATGAGGTAGTAAAGAAAAGAACAGAGCCAGTCTCACCTAGAGATAGAGGGAAAAGCTGGACAAAAGGAAGTGGGAGGGGTGTGAGAAACATGAATGAAGGAGGAATTGGCGGAGGTAGGGGAAAACTTTGGCAATCCCTATGGGCTGGTTTTCTCTCAGCAGGATGTTACGGGTGTAGCAAACAGGGACATCTTAAGTGAGAATGTCCTGAGCTAAGAAAAGAAGAAAGGGTAATTCCCTTCATGTCCTTTGAACATGAATAGGGAAGTCAGGGGTTTATTAATTTAAGGTCCTACCAAGAACCCTTGATAAAATTGAAGGTGGGACCCCAGGAGGAGGAGGATGTTGTCTCCCTGGTTGAGCTTCTAGGACTTCCTTAAATTTTATACCTCAAGGACTGAAGCTATCAGACCAAAGTATAACTGTATCGGGGTAAAAGGGAAAGGATTCCCAGTCCCCATGTTTGAAAATACCACTTTAAGATTAGGTGATGAGAAAATTTGTGGGCAATTTATATATCCCTGATTCCGGAACTAATTTATTGGGAAGAGATTCGATAATACAATTAGGATTGGAATTGAAAACCCAGGATGACCAAATTGTGGTATCCATGGCTTTACTAACAGAGGAAGATGAAAACCAAATTGATCCAATAGCGTGGGTGCGAGAGGGTAATCGAGGTGGATTAAACATTACCACTTTAAAGATTAAACTTAAAAGGGACAATGAAATTATTTGCCAAAAACAGTATGCTATTTCATTGGAAGGCTGTAAAAGTCTCCAACCATTTATAGAGAGTTTAATTAAAGATAAGCTTTGGAAACCATGTATGTCTCCTTTTAATACCCCAATCTTATCAGTAAAAAAAAAAAAAACCACCCAAAACCAAACAAACAACAAAAACCCCGATGGGTCATATCCTTTGGTACAGGATTTAAGACAGTTAAACCAAATAGTTCAAGTGCGTCACCCAGTAGTTCCTAAACCTTACACTCTATTGAGTAAAACACCAGATGACCACAGATGGTTTAGTATGATTGATTTAAAGGATGCTTTCTGGACCTGTCCACTGGACCCTGATAGTAGAGACATGTTTGCTTTTGAATGGGAAGATCCTTTCACAGGACAAAAGCAACAATTTATTTAGATGGACAGTTTTACCTCAGGGATTCACTGAATCACCAAATTTATTTGGACAAGCATTGAAACAAGTATTAGAAAAGTTTAAAGTCCCAACTGAAGTCACCCTTCTACAATACGTAGATGATCTTTTAATCTCAGGGAAAAATAAGAGAATCGTAAAGGAAACAACAAATGCTTTGCTAAATTTCCTAGGGAAACAGGGACTAAAAGTATCAAAAAAAACCAAACTGCAGTACATGGAAAAGAAAGTTAAATATTTAGGACATCTAATCAGTGAAGGGAGACAGAAAATAAACCCTGAGAAGATGAGTAGTTGAGTTACTTCTCCCGAAAACTAAGAAAGAGCTGTGAAAATTTTTGGGATTGACAGACTATTGTCGCCTATGGATTGAATCATTTGTACTAAAAACAAAGGGATTATATTTTAAATTGTTAGAAGAGCCTAATGACTTGGTATGGAGTA
The DNA here is from genome assembly GCF_964237585.1 of Gallinula chloropus. Lineage (NCBI taxonomy): Eukaryota > Metazoa > Chordata > Aves > Gruiformes > Rallidae > Gallinula > Gallinula chloropus. The sequence continues at coordinate 39,373 of NW_028168254.1, read as the reverse complement.
ATGAAGAAAAAGAATTAATACAAGGATTAAAACAAAACTTGATCAGTACTCCTGTGTTGGCACTGCCCTCCCTTAACAAACCATTCCACTTGTTTGCTACCATAGATAAGGAAACAGCCCTGGGGGGGGGGAGTTACTCAAAAGTGGGGAGGCAAACGACAGCTAATTGCCTATTTATCTAAACTGCTGGACCCAATATCCCGAGGGTGGCCTGAATGTGTACAGGCAGTAGCAGCCACAGCCCTCTTGGTGGTAGAAAGCAGAAGGCTAACTTTTGGAAGAGCACTTATAGTAAGCACTCCACATCAAGTAAGGACAATTCTGACTCAGAAGGCAGGAAGAGGTCTCACTGATTCTAGGATTTTGAAGTATGAAGCAATTTTAATGGAAAAAGATGATTTAGTTATAACTGCTGAATCATGCCTCAATCCTGCCACCTTTTTATCAAAAGGGGAGACTAATAACCAAAAACTTGAGCATAACTGCTTAGACATAATAGAATATCATATTAAAGTGTGACCTGACTTGAGGGACATACCCTTGCCAACAGGTCGCTGTTTATTTATCCACTGGGTAGTACAGGCACTAGTGGACCACTTTGGAACCAAGTATATGTGTATTGGAATTTATAAAATCGCCAAAAGGATGGTGGGAAAGTGCCTGACATGCCAGAAGGTCAATAAACAACAACTCAGAAAAAAAGATACCGGGGGGGAGGGACCCTTTCTTGCGTTGCTTACCACAGATATTGCGGTTTGAACGGCCGAAAGAGGTTGGACGCACACGAGCAGAATAAAGACCGGTTCCAGAATCTCCGTGGGAAACTACAAACAATCCTGACAACTTAAACGCCACCTTTCGAAGAACCAGCGAGTAAAACTGTCTATGAATGACTATTTATTTTGTTCAAATGTTGGATGTATGTTATACTTTCTTTTGTTTTGAGTGTCGAGTGTGTAAAGACAATTGGTGGGTACATTATAGAGAAAGAGAATATACCCCAGACATTTGTGAAAAATGTTATTGGGCAGAAAGAAAACTAACCGAATTAACCCTTAAATTAGCAGTAAAAATTGGAGAGATTATCCAAGGGTCTGAAGAGTGGTGGAGGATATATACAAAAGGGATAAATCCCAAATTAGGTTGTACATATCCTAATGAATATAAACAAGGTAGCCCAAAAATAATTCGGGTAGTGTGCCGGTCCCAGGTGAAACATTTGGATTGTTCAGCCCTGGAAGTGAAACATAAAAATTGGGAAGCCTATAACACTTGTAAGCTGAGGACAGGAAGAACCCCTGAAGACTATGACTGCTGCCGAGAAGATGGAACACCTTGCTGCTCCAAGCAACGGAGTAGGCAAAGGAGGCAGAGGCATAAGGAAATCGTGGGGTATTAAGCCCTCCAGTCCTATCACGAGATGGCTCCATACACCAAGGCTGAAAAAGGCACCAGATACCCAAGAACCAGAAAATACCAAACAAAAACGATTGAGTCCAAGCGTCACCACTCTAGAATAGTTATTATGAACCCACCAATTGCCTTAAATAAAGGGGGGCTAATAATTGTATTTTTATAGATTTATTTAAATTTTGTATTTTGTTATTTGGGGACTGGGACCGCATTAGATCCAAGGCAAAACGTATTGGGTTACATTATCTCAAGCTTTGAATGCTACTACTTTTTGTGCTAGTCTTGCCACACCAAGTACTCCATTTATCACATGCTTGGTAGGAGTGCCACTGAATAGTTCCACCTGGAAAGTTTTTGAGGTTGCAATGAGTAAAATAGCAAGATGTCCTTATATTTATAATGCCAGTGAGGGCATGACAAGGTATGATTCTTGGGATGATAGAGTCCCAATTGGTCCAGAACTACAGGAACTGGAATTAATGGATTCTTTGAATGCCAGCTATTGTATATACATAGATGCTGCCAAGTACCCATGTAACGAAGGTGATCACGTTAATGTTTCTTGAATGATGACCTAAAATCGATTTAGAAAAAGAAGAGGCATCGATGCTATTATCTCAAAAAGCTGTTAGTCGGTTTGAGAAACAAATTGGTCAAAATTGAAAGGGGGGATTGTAATAAGTAATTGTTCTCAAACCTTCTATGACTGTAAATAAGCAACTAGGGCAAAGGGGAACCATTGTTCCATCACTAGTAACACCCTGAAAGAACTTCAGATCTTGCTGAGTTGGTGCCTGTGGTAGACTATGGCTGTGAATAGGTAACCAGGTCAAAAGGGGAACCATTGTTTTATCACTAGCAACATCCTGATAGGATTAAATGAGTTAACCAAATAAGATACTGAACACAACGTAGAGGAGGACTACGGGGGACCAGGACGACCCCCACTACCAGCTTACACAGCTACAGAAAAACACTGGAATATGCCACGTGTACCCGGAACTACAGGACTATAAAAAGGGGACTCCAGAAGGGTGAGGTGCGTGCCGTTTGCAGGAGCAAGGGTCTCCTCCGGACGCCCAGCGCTGATATTTGCCTATATCTTGCGGGCTTGCTTAATTAATAAATTGTTGTTTGGCTTTATCAACTGGAGTATGTCTCAAATTTATAACACAAGGTTGCAGTTCGCAGCCTGAGAAGCACTCTCCGGACAACATGCCCAACGTCCAGCAACAGCTCCCAAACCGAAGGAGCCAGGACCCAAAGACCTAGCTGGCCTGAAGGGCCCCCAGGGGGCCCCCAAGCAGCCCCTCTCCATTTGGGTCTGGGGGCTTTCGTTGGGCCGGGAACCTGGGAGATACCTGCAAGGTTGCAGTTCACGGCCCGAGAAGCACTCTCCGGTCAACATGCCCAACGTCCAGCAACAGCTCCCAAACCGAAGGAGCCAGGACCCAAAGACCTAGCTGGCCTGAAGGGGCCCCAGGGGGCCCCCAAGCAGCCCCTCTCCATTTGGGTCTGGGGGCTTTCGTTGGGCCGGGAACCTGGGAGGTACCTGCAAGGTTGCAGTTCGCGGCCCGAGAAGCACTCTCCGGCCAACATGCCCAACTGCAGCAACAGCTCCCAAACCGAAGGAGCCAGGACCCAAAGACCTAGCTGGCCTGAAGGGCCCCCAGGGGGCCCCCAAGCAGCCCCTCTCCATTTGGGTCTGGGGGCTTTCGTTGGGCCGGGGACCTGGGAGGTACCTGCAAGTTTGCAGTTCGCAGCCCGAGAAGCACTCTCCGGTCAACATGCCCAACGTCCAGCAACAGCTCCCAAACCGAAGGAGCCAGGACCCAAAGACCTAGCTGGCCTGAAGGGCCCCCAGGGGGCCCCCAAGCAGCCCCTATCCATTTGGGTCTGGGGGCTTTCGTTGGGCCGGGAACCTGGGAGGTACCTGCAAGGTTGCAATTCGCAGCCCGAGAAGCACTCTCCGGCCAACATGCCCAACGTCCAGCAACAGCTCCCAAACCGAAGGAGCCAGGACCCAAAGACCTAGCTGGCCTGAAGGCGCCCCAGGGGGCCCCCAAACAGCCCCTCTCCATTTGGGTCTGGGGCCTTTCGTTGGGCCGGGAACCTGGGAGCTACCTGCAAGGTTGCAGTTCGCGGCCCGAGAAGCACTCTCCGGCCAACATGCCCAACTGCAGCAACAGCTCCCAAACCGAAGGAGCCAGGACCCAAAGACCTAGCTGGCCTGAAGGGGCCCCAGGGGGCCCCCAAGCAGCCCCTCTCCATTTGGGTCTGGGGGCTTTCGTTGGGCCGGGAACCTGGGAGGTGCCTGCAAGGTTGCAGTTCGCGGCCCGAGAAGCACTCTCCGGCCAACATGCCCAACGTCCAGCAACAGCTCCCAAACCGAAGGAGCCAGGACCCAAAGACCTAGCTGGCCTGAAGGGCCCCCAGGGGGCCCCCAAACAGCCCCTCTCCATTTGGGTCTGGGGGCTTTCGTTGGGCCGGGAACCTGGGAGGTGCCTGCAAGGTTGCAGTTCGCGGCCCGAGAAGCACTTTCCGGCCATCATGCCCAACGTCCAGCAACAGCTCCCAAACCCAAGGAGCCAGGACCCAAAGACCTAGCTGGCCTGAAGAGTCCCCAGGGGGCCCCCAAACAGCCCCTCTCAATTTGGGTCTGGGGGCTTTCGTTGGGCATGGAACCTGGGAGGTACCTGCAAGGTTGCAGTTCACGGCCCGAGAACCACTCTCCGGCCAACATGCCCAAATTCAGCAACAGCTCCCAAACCGAAGGAGCCAGGACCCAAAGACCTAGCTGGCCTGAAGGGCCCCCAGGGGGCCCCCAAGCAGCCCCTCTCCATTTGGGTCTGGGGGCTTTCGTTGGGCATGGAACCTGGGAGCTACCTGCAAGGTTGCAGTTCACGGCCCGAGAAGCACTCTCCGGCCAACATGCCCAACGTCCAGCAACAGCTCCCAAACCCAAGGAGCCAGGACCCAAAGACCTAGCTGGCCTGGAGTGTCCCCAGGGTGCCCGCAAGCAGCCCCTCTCAATTTTGGTCTGGGGGCTTTCGTTGGGCCGGGAACCTGGGAGGTACCTGCAAGGTTGCAGTTCGCGGCCCGAGAAGCACTCTCCGGCCAACATGCCCAACTGCAGCAACAGCTCCCAAAGCGAAGGAGCCAGGACCCAAAGACCTAGCTGGCCTGAAGAGTCCCCAGGGGGCCCCCAAGCAGCCCCTCTCCATTTGGGTCTGGGGGCTTTCCTTGGGCTGGGAACCTGGGAGCTACCTGCAAGGTTGCAGTTCTTGGCCCGAGAAGCACTCTCCGGCCAACATGCCCAACTGCAGCAACAGCTCCCAAAGCGAAGGAGCCAGGACCCAAAGACCTAGCTGGCCTGAAGGGGCCCCAGGGGGCCCCCAAGCAGCCCCTCTCAATTTGGGTCTGGGGGCTTTCGTTGGGCCGGGAACCTGGGAGCTACCTGCAAGGTTGCAGTTCGCGGCCCGAGAAGCACTCTCCGGCCAACATGCCCAACTGCAGCAACAGCTCCCAAACCGAAGGAGCCAGGACCCAAAGACCTAGCTGGCCTGAAGAGCCCCCAGGGGTCCCCCAACCAGCCCCTCTCCATTTGGGTCTGGGGGCTTTCGTTGGGCCGGGGACCTGGGAGGTACCTGCAAGGTTGCAGTTCACGTACCGAGAAGCACTCTCCGGCCAACATGCCCAACGTCCAGCAACAGCTCCCAAACCGAAGGAGCCAGGACCCAAAGACCTAGCTGGCCTGAAGAGTCCCGAGGGGGCCCCCAAACAGCCCCTCTCAATTTGGGTCTGGGGGCTTTCGTTGGGCATGGAACCTTGGAGGTACCTGCAAGGTTGCAGTTCGCAGCCTGAGAAGCACTCTCCGGACAACATGCCCAACGTCCAGCAACAGCTCCCAAACCGAAGGAGCCAGGACCCAAAGACCTAGCTGGCCTGAAGGGCCCCCAGGGGGCCCCCAAGCAGCCCCTCTCCATTTGGGTCTGGGGGCTTTCGTTGGGCCGGGAACCTGGGAGATACCTGCAAGGTTGCAGTTCACGCCCGAGAAGCACTCTCCGGTCAACATGCCCAACGTCCAGCAACAGCTCCCAAACCGAAGGAGCCAGGACCCAAAGACCTAGCTGGCCTGAAGTGGCCCCAAAGAGCCCCCAAGCAGCCCCTCTCAATTTGGGTCTGGGGGCTTTCGTTGGGCATGGAACCTGGGAGGTACCTGCAAGGTTGCAGTTCCAAGCCCGAGAAGCACTCTCCGGCCAACATGCCAAACGTCCAGCAACAGCTCCCAAACCGAAGGAGCCAGGACCCAAAGACCTAGCTGGCCTGAAGGGCCCCCAGGGGGCCGCCAAGCAGCCCCTCTCCATTTGGGTCTGGGGGCTTTCGTGGGCCGGGGACCTGGGAGGTACCTGCAAGGTTGCAGTTCGCAGCTTGAGAAGCACTCTCCGGTCAACATGCCCAACGTCCAGCAACAGCTCCCAAACCCAAGGAGCCAGGACCCAAAGACCTAGCTGGCCTGAAGGGGCCCCAGGGGGCCCCCAAACAGCCCCTCTCCATTTGGGTCTGGGGGCTTTCGTTGGGCCGGGAACCTGGGAGATACCTGCAAGGTTGCAGTTCACGGCCCGAGAAGCACTCTCCGGCCAACATGCCCAACGTCCAGCAACAGCTCCCAAACCGAAGGAGCCAGGACCCAAAGACCTAGCTGGCCTGAAAGGCCCCCTGGGGGCCCCCAAGCAGCCCCTCTCAATTTGGGTCTGGGTCTTTCGTTGGGCCGGGGACCTGGGAGGTACCTGCAAGGTTGCAGTTCGCAGCCCGTGAAACACTCTCCGGTCAACATGCCCAACTGCAGAAACAGCTCCCAAACCGAAGGAGCCAGGACCCAAAGACCTAGCTGGCCTGAAGGGCCCCCAGGGGGCCCCCAAGCAGCCCCTCTCCATTTGGGTATGGGGGCTTTCGTTGGGCCGGGAACCTGGGAGGTGCCTGCAAGGTTGCAGTTCGCAGCCCGAGAAGCACTCTCCGGCCAACATGCCCAACTGCAGCAACAGCTCCCAAACCGAAGGAGCCAGGACCCAAAGACCTAGCTGGCCTGAAGGGCCCCCAGGGGGCCCCCAAACAGCCCCTCTCCATTTGGGTCTGGGGTCTTTCTTTGGGCCGGGAACCTGGGAGGTGCCTGCAAGGTTGCAGTTCGCGGCCCGAGAAGCACTCTCCGGCCAACATGCCCAACTGCAGCAACAGCTCCCAAACCGAAGGAGCCAGGACCCAAAGACCTAGCTGGCCTGAAGAGCCCCCAGGGGGCCCCCAAACAGCCCCTCTCCATTTGGGTCTGGGGGCTTTCGTTGGGCCGGGAACCTGGGAGGTGTCTGCAAGGTTGCAGTTCGCGGCCCGAGAAGCACTCTCCGGCCAACATGCCCAACGTCCAGCAACAGCTCCCAAACCGAAGGAGCCAGGACCCAAAGACCTAGCTGGCCTGAAGGGCCCCCAGGGGGAAGGCAAGCAGCCCCTCTCCATTTGGGTCTGGGGGCTTTCGTTGGGCCGGGAACCTGGGAGATACCTGCAAGGTTGCAGTTCACGGCCCGAGAAGCACTCTCCGGCCAACATGCCCAACTGCAGCAACAGCTCCCAAACCGAAGGAGCCAGGACCCAAAGACCTAGCTGGCCTGAAGAGTCCCCAGGGGGCCCCCAAGCAGCCCCTCTCCATTTGGGTCTGGGGGCTTTCGTTGGGCCGGGGACCTGGGAGGTACCTGCAAGGTTGCAGTTCGCGGCCCGAGAAGCACTCTCCGGCCAACATGCCCAACGTCCAGCAACAGCTCCCAAACCGAAGGAGCCAGGACCCAAAGACCTAGCTGGCCTGAAGGGCCCCCAGGGGGCCCCCAAGCAGCCCCTCTCCATTTGGGTCTGGGGGCTTTCGTTGGGCCGGGAACCTGGGAGATACCTGCAAGGTTGCAGTTCACGGCCCGAGAAGCACTCTCCGGTCAACATGCCCAACGTCCAGCAACAGCTCCCAAACCGAAGGAGCCAGGACCCAAAGACCTAGCTGGCCTGAAGGGGCCCCAGGGGGCCCCCAAGCAGCCCCTCTCCATTTGGGTCTGGGGGCTTTCGTTGGGCCGGGAACCTGGGAGCTACCTGCAAGGTTGCAGTTCACGGCCCGAGAAGCACTCTCCGGCCAACATGCCCAACTGCAGCAACAGCTCCCAAACCGAAGGAGCCAGGACCCAAAGACCTAGCTGGCCTGAAGGGCCCCCAGGGGGCCCCCAAGCAGCCCCTCTCCATTTGGGTCTGGGGGCTTTCGTTGGGCCGGGGACCTGGGAGGTACCTGCAAGGTTGCAGTTCGCGGCCCGAGAAGCACTCTCCGGTCAACATGCCCAACGTCCAGCAACAGCTCCCAAACCGAAGGAGCCAGGACCCAAAGACCTAGCTGGCCTGAAGGGCCCCCAGGGGGCCCCCAAGCAGCCCCTCTCCATTTGGGTCTGGGGGCTTTCGTTGGGCCTGGGACCTGGGAGGTACCTGCAAGGTTGCAGTTCGCAGCCCGAGAAGCACTCTCCGGTCAACATGCCCAACGTCCAGCAACAGCTCCCAAACCGAAGGAGCCAGGACCCAAAGACCTAGCTGGCCTGAAGGGGCCCCAGGGGGCCCCCAAACAGCCCCTCTCCATTTGGGTCTGGGGCCTTTCGTTGGGCCGGGAACCTGGGAGCTACCTGCAAGGTTGCAGTTCGCGGCCCGAGAAGCACTCTCCGGCCAACATGCCCAACTGCAGCAACAGCTCCCAAACCGAAGGAGCCAGGACCCAAAGACCTAGCTGGCCTGAAGGGGCCCCAGGGGGCCCCCAAGCAGCCCCTCTCAATTTGGGTCTGGGGGCTTTCGTTGGGCCGGGAACCTGGGAGGTGCCTGCAAGGTTGCAGTTCGCGGCCCGAGAAGCACTCTCCGGCCAACATGCCCAACTGCAGCAACAGCTCCCAAACCGAAGGAGCCAGGACCCAAAGACCTAGCTGGCCTGAAGAGCCCCCAAGGGGGCCCCCAAAAAGCCCCTCTCCATTTGGGTCTGGGGGCTTTCGTTGGGCCGGGGACCTGGGAGGTACCTGCAAGGTTGCAGTTCGCGGCCCGAGAAGCACTCTCCGGCCAACATGCCCAACGTCCAGCAACAGCTCCCAAAGCGAAGGAGCCAGGACCCAAAGACCTAGCTGGCCTGAAGGGCCCCCAGGGGGCCCCCAAGCAGCCCCTCTCCATTTGGGTCTGGGGGCTTTCGTTGGGCCGGGAACCTGGGAGATACCTGCAAGGTTGCAGTTCACGGCCCGAGAAGCACTCTCCGGTCAACATGCCCAACGTCCAGCAACAGCTCCCAAACCGAAGGAGCCAGGACCCAAAGACCTAGCTGGCCTGAAGGGGCCCCAGGGGGCCCCCAAGCAGCCCCTCTCCATTTGGGTCTGGGGGCTTTCGTTGGGCCGGGAACCTGGGAGGTACCTGCAAGGTTGCAGTTCGCGGCCCGAGAAGCACTCTCCGGCCAACATGCCCAACGTCCAGCAACAGCTCCCAAACCGAAGGAGCCAGGACCCAAAGACCTAGCTGGCCTGAAGGGCCCCCAGGGGGCCCCCAAGCAGCCCCTCTCCATTTGGGTCTGGGGGCTTTCGTTGGGCCGGGGACCTGGGAGGTACCTGCAAGGTTGCAGTTCGCAGCCCGAGAAGCACTCTCCGGTCAACATGCCCAACGTCCAGCAACAGCTCCCAAAGCGAAGGAGCCAGGACCCAAAGACCTAGCTGGCCTGAAGGGCCCCCAGGGGGCCCCCAAGCAGCCCCTCTCAATTTGGGTCTGGGGGCTTTCGTTGGGCCTGGGACCTGGGAGGTACCTGCAAGGTTGCAGTTCGCAGCCCGAGAAGCACTCTCCGGCCAACATGCCCAACGTCCAGCAACAGCTCCCAAACCGAAGGAGCCAGGACCCAAAGACCTAGCTGGCCTGAAGGGGCCCCAGGGGGCCCCCAAACAGCCCCTCTCCATTTGGGTCTGGGGCCTTTCGTTGGGCTGGGAACCTGGGAGCTACCTGCAAGGTTGCAGTTCGCGGCCCGAGAAGCACTCTCCGGCCAACATGCCCAACTGCAGCAACAGCTCCCAAACCGAAGGAGCCAGGACCCAAAGACCTAGCTGGCCTGAAGGGGCCCCAGGGGGCCCCCAAGCAGCCCCTCTCCATTTGGGTCTGGGGGCTTTCGTTGGGCCGGGAACCTGGGAGGTGCCTGCAAGGTTGCAGTTCGCGGCCCGAGAAGCACTCTCCGGCCAACATGCCCAACTGCAGCAACAGCTCCCAAACCGAAGGAGCCAGGACCCAAAGACCTAGCTGGCCTGAAGGGCCCCCAGGGGGCCCCCAAGCAGCCCCTCTCCATTTGGGTCTGGGGGCTTTCGTTGGGCCGGGAACCTGGGAGATACCTGCAAGGTTGCAGTTCACGGCCCGAGAAGCACTCTCCGGCCAACATGCCCAACGTCCAGCAACAGCTCCCAAACCGAAGGAGCCAGGACCCAAAGACCTAGCTGGCCTGGAGTGTCCCCAGGGGGCCCGCAAGCAGCCCCTCTCAATTTTGGTCTGGGGGCTTTCGTTGGGCCGGGAACCTGGGAGGTACCTGCAAGGTTGCAGTTCGCGGCCCGAGAAGCACTCTACGGCCATCATGCCCAACGTCCAGCAACAGCTCCCAAACCGAAGGAGCCAGGACCCAAAGACCTAGCTGTCCTGAAGAGTCCCCAGGGGGCCCCCAAGCAGCCCCTCTCCATTTGGGTCTGGGGGCTTTCGTTGGGCTGGGAACCTGGGAGCTACCTGCAAGGTTGCAGTTCTTGGCCCGAGAAGCACTCTCCGGCCAACATGCACAACTGCAGCAACAGCTCCCAAACCGAAGGAGCCAGGACCCAAAGACCTAGCTGGCCTGAAGGGGCCCCAGGGGGCCCCCAAGCAGCCCCTCTCCATTTGGGTCTGGGGGCTTTCGTTGGGCCGGGAACCTGGGAGGTGCCTGCAAGGTTGCAGTTCGCGGCCCGAGAAGCACTCTCCGGCCAACATGCCCAACTGCAGCAACAGCTCCCAAATCGAAGGAGCCAGGACCCAAAGACCTAGCTGGCCTGAAGGGCCCCCAGGGGGCCCCCAAGCAGCCCCTCTCCATTTGGGTCTGGGGGCTTTCGTTGGGCCGGGGACCTGGGAGGTACCTGCAAGGTTGCAGTTCGCGGCCCGAGAAGAACTCTCCAGCCAACATGCCCAACGTCCAGCAACAGCTCCCAAACCGAAGGAGCCAGGACCCAAAGACCTAGCTGGCCTGAAGGGCCCCCAGGGGGCCCCCAAGCAGCCCCTCTCCATTTGGGTCTGGGGGCTTTCGTTGGGCATGGAACCTGGGAGCTACCTGCAAGGTTGCAGTTCACGGCCCGAGAAGCACTCTCCGGCCAACATGCCCAACGTCCAGCAACAGCTCCCAAACCGAAGGAGCCAGGACCCAAAGACCTAGCTGGCCTGGAGTGTCCCCAGGGTGCCCGCAAGCAGCCCCTCTCAATTTTGGTCTGGGGGCTTTCGTTGGGCCGGGAACCTGGGAGGTACCTGCAAGGTTGCAGTTCGCGGCCCGAGAAGCACTCTACGGCCATCATGCCCAACGTCCAGCAACAGCTCCCAAACCGAAGGAGCCAGGACCCAAAGACCTAGCTGGCCTGAAGAGTCCCCAGGGGGCCCACAAGCAGCCCCTCTCCATTTGGGTCTGGGGGCTTTCGTTGGGCTGGGAACCTGGGAGCTACCTGCAAGGTTGCAGTTCTTGGCACGAGAAGCACTCTCCGGCCAACATGCCCAACTGCAGCAACAGCTCCCAAACCGAAGGAGCCAGGACCCAAAGACCTAGCTGGCCTGAAGGGCCCCCAGGGGGCCCCCAAGCAGCCCCTCTCCATTTTGGTCTGGGGGCTTTCGTTGGGCCGGGAACCTGGGAGGTGCCTGCAAGGTTGCAGTTCGCGGCCCTAGAAGCACTCTCCGGCCAACATGCCCAACTGCAGCAACAGCTCCCAAACCGAAGGAGCCAGGACCCAAAGACCTAGCTGGCCTGAAGAGCCCCCAGGGGTCCCCCAAACAGCCCCTCTCCATTTGGGTCTGGGGGCTTTCGTTGGGCCGGGGACCTGGGAGGTACCTGCAAGGTTACAGTTCACGTACCGAGAAGCACTCTCCGGCCATCATGCCCAACGTCCAGCAACAGCTCCCAAACCGAAGGAGCCAGGACCCAAAGACCTAGCTGGCCTGAGGAGTCCCAAGGGGGCCCCCAAACAGCCCCTCTCAATTTGGGTCTGGGGGCTTTCGTTGGGCATGGAACCTTGGAGGTACCTGCAAGGTTGCAGTTCGCAGCCTGAGAAGCACTCTCCGGACAACATGCCCAACGTCCAGCAACAGCTCCCAAACCGAAGGAGCCAGGACCCAAAGACCTAGCTGGCCTGAAGGGCCCCCAGGGGGCCCCCAAGCAGCCCCTCTCCATTTGGGTCTGGGGGCTTTCGTTGGGCCGGGAACCTGGGAGATACCTGCAAGGTTGCAGTTCGTGGCCCGAGAAGCACTCTCCGGTCAACATGCCCAACGTCCAGCAACAGCTCCCAAACCGAAAGAGCCAGGACCCAAAGACCTAGCTGGCCTGAAGGGGCCCCAAAGAGCCCCCAAGCAGCCCCTCTCAATTTGGGTCTGGGGGCTTTCGTTGGGCATGGAACCTGGGAGGTACCTGCAAGGTTGCAGTTCGCAGCCCGAGAAGCACTCTCCGGCCAACATGCCAAACGTCCAGCAACAGCTCCCAAACCGAAGGAGCCAGGACCCAAAGACCTAGCTGGCCTGAAGGGGCCCCAGGGGGCCCCCAAACAGCCCCTCTCCATTTGGGTCTGGGGGCTTTCGTTGGGCCGGGAACCTGGGAGGTGCCTGCAAGGTTGCAGTTCGCGGCCCGAGAAGCACTCTCCGGCCAACATGCCCAACTGCAGCAACAGCTCCCAAACCGAAGGAGCCAGGACCCAAAGACCTAGCTGGCCTGAAGAGCCCCCAGGGGGCCCCAAAACAGCCCCTCTCCATTTGGGTCTGGGGGCTTTCGTTGGGCCGGGAACCTGGGAGGTACCTGCAAGTTTGCAGTTCGCAGCCCGAGAAGCACTCTCCGGTCAACATGCCCAACGTCCAGCAACAGCTCCCAAAGCGAAGGAGCCAGGACCCAAAGACCTAGCTGGCCTGAAGGGCCCCCAGGGGGCCCCCAAGCAGCCCCTCTCCATTTGGGTCTGGGGGCTTTCGTTGGGCCTGGGACCTGGGAGGTACCTGCAAGGTTGCAGTTCACGGCCCGAGAAGCACTCTCCGGTCAACATGCCCAACGTCCAGCAACAGCTCCCAAACCGAAGGAGCCAGGACCCAAAGACCTAGCTGGCCTGAAGGGGCCCCAAAGAGCCCCCAAGCAGCCCCTCTCAATTTGGGTCTGGGGGCTTTCGTTGGGCATGGAACCTGGGAGGTACCTGCAAGGTTGCAGTTCCAAGCCCGAGAAGCACTCTCCGGCCAACATGCCAAACGTCCAGCAACAGCTCCCAAACCGAAGGAGCCAGGACCCAAAGACCTAGCTGGCCTGAAGGGGCCCCAGGGGGCCCCCAAACAGCCCCTCTCCATTTGGGTCTGGGGCCTTTCGTTGGGCCGGGAACCTGGGAGCTACCTGCAAGGTTGCAGTTCGCGGCCCGAGAAGCACTCTCCGGCCAACATGCCCAACTGCAGCAACAGCTCCCAAACCGAAGGAGCCAGGACCCAAAGACCTAGCTGGCCTGAAGGGCCCCCAGGGGGCCCCCAAGCAGCCCCTCTCCATTTGTGTCTGGGGGCTTTCGTGGGCCGGGGACCTGGGAGGTACCTGCAAGGTTGCAGTTCGCAGCTTGAGAAGCACTCTCCGGTCAACATGCCCAACGTCCAGCAACAGCTCCCAAACCGAAGGAGCCAGGACCCAAAGACCTAGCTGGCCTGAAGGGGCCCCAGGGGGCCCCCAAACAGCCCCTCTCCATTTGGGTCTGGGGGCTTTCGTTGGGCCGGGAACCTGGGAGATACCTGCAAGGTTGCAGTTCACGGCCCGAGAAGCACTCTCCGGCCAACATGCCCAACGTCCAGCAACAGCTCCCAAACCGAAGGAGCCAGGACCCAAAGACCTAGCTGGCCTGAAGGGCCCCCTGGGGGCCCCCAATCAGCCCCTCTCAATTTGGGTCTGGGTCTTTCGTTGGGCCGGGGACCTGGGAGGTACCTGCAAGGTTGCAGTTCGCAGCCCGTGAAGCACTCTCCGGTCAACATGCCCAACTGCAGAAACAGCTCCCAAACCGAAGGAGCCAGGACCCAAAGACCTAGCTGGCCTGAAGGGGCCCCAGGGGGCCCCCAAGCAGCCCCTCTCAATTTGGGTCTGGGGGCTTTCGTTGGGCATGGAACCTGGGAGGTACCTGCAAGGTTGCAGTTTGCAGCCTGAGAAGCACTCTCCGGCCAACATGCCCAACGTCCAGCAACAGCTCCCAAAGCGAAGGAGCCAGGACCCAAAGACCTAGCTGGCCTGAAGGGCCCCCAGGGGGCCCCCAAGCAGCCCCTCTCCATTTGGGTCTGGGGGCTTTCGTTGGGCCGGGGACCTGGGAAGTACCTGCAAGGTTGCAGTTCGCAGCCCGAGAAGCACTCTCCGGCCAACATGCCAAACGTCCAGCAACAGCTCCCAAACCGAAGGAGCCAGGACCCAAAGACCTAGCTGGCCTGAAGGGGCCCCAGGGGGCCCCCAAACAGCCCCTCTCCATTTGGGTCTGGGGCCTTTCGTTGGGTTCGGGAACCTGGGAGCTACCTGCAAGGTTGCAGTTAGCGGCCCGAGAAGCACTCTCCGGCCAACATGCCCAAAGTCCAGCAACAGCTCCCAAACCGAAGGAGCCAGGACCCAAAGACCTAGCTGGCCTGAAGGGGCCCCAGGGGGCCCCCAAGCAGCCCCTCTCAATTTGGGTCTGGGGGCTTTCGTTGGGCCTGGGACCTGGGAGGTACCTGCAAGGTTGCAGTTCGCAGCCCGAGAAGCACTCTCCGGTCAACATGCCCAAAGTCCAGCAACAGCTCCCAATCCGAAGGAGCCAGGACCCAAAGACCTAGCTGGCCTGGAGTGTCCCCAGGGGGCCCCCAAGCAGCCCCTCTCAATTTGGGTCTGGGGGCTTTCGTTGGGACGGGAACCTGGGAGGTGTCTGCAAGGTTGCAGTTCGCGGCCCGAGAAGCACTCTCCGGCCATCATGCCCAACGTCCAGCAACAGCTCCCAAACCCAAGGAGCCAGGACCCAAAGACCTAGCTGGCCTGAAGAGTCCCCACGGGGCCCCCAAACAGCCCCTCTCCATTTGGGTCTTGGGGCTTTCGTTGGGCGTGGAACCTGGGAGGTACCTGCAAGGTTGCAGTTCACGGCCCGAGAAGCACTCTCCGGCCAACATGCCCAACGTCCAGCAACAGCTCCCAAACCGAAGGAGCCAGGACCCAAAGACCTAGCTGGCCTGAAGGGCCCCCAGGGGGCCCCCAAACAGCCCCTCTCCATTTGGGTCTGGGGGCTTTCGTTGGGCCGGGAACATGGGAGATACCTGCAAGGTTGCAGTTCACGGCCCGAGAAGCACTCTCCGGCCAACATGCCCAACGTCCAGCAACAGCTCCCAAACCGAAGGAGCCAGGACCCAAAGACCTAGCTGGCCTGAAGGGGCCCCAGGGGGCACCCAAACAGCCCCTCTCCATTTGGGTCTGGGGGCTTTCGTTGGGCCGGGAACCTGGGAGGTACCTGCAAGGTTGCAGTTCGCGGCCCGAGAAGCACTCTCCGGCCAACATGCCCAACGTCCAGCAACAGCTCCCAAACCGAAGGAGCCAGGACCCAAAGACCTAGCTGGCCGGAAGGGCCCCCTGGGGGCCCCCAAGCTGCCCCTCTCAATTTGGGTCTGGGGGCTTTCGTTGGGCCGGGAACCTGGGAGGTACCTGCAAGGTTGCAGTTCGCAGCCCGAGAAGCACTCTCCGGTCAACATGCCCATCTGCAGAAACAGCTCCCAAACCGAAGGAGCCAGGACCCAAAGACCTAGCTGGCCTGAAGGGGCCCCAAAGAGCCCCCAAGCAGCCCCTCTCAATTTGGGCCTGGGGGCTTTCCTTGGGCATGGATACCTGGGAGGTACCTGCAAGGTTGCAGTTCACGTACCGAGAAGCACTCTCTGGCCAACATGCCCAACTGCAGCAACAGCTCCCAAACCCAAGGAGCCAGGACCCAAAGACCTAGCTGACCTGGAGTGTCCCACGTGGGCCCGCAAGTAGCCCCTCTCAATTTTGGTCTGGGGGCTTTCGTTGGGCCGCGAACCTGGGAGGTGCCTGCAAGGTTGCAGTTCGCGGCCCGAGAAGCACTCTCCGGCCATCATGCCCAACGTCCAGCAACAGCTCCCAAACCCAAGGAGCCAGGACCCAAAGACCTAGCTGGCCTGAAGAGTCCCCAGGGGGCCCCCAAACAGCCCCTCTCCATTTGGGTCTGGGGGCTTTCGTTGGGCCTGGGACCTGGGAGGTACCTGCAAGGTTGCAGTTCGCAGCCCGAGAAGCACTCTCCGGCCAACATGCCCAACGTCCAGCAACAGCTCCCAAACCGAAGGAGCCAGGACCCAAAGACCTAGATGGCCTGAAGGGGCCCCAGGGGACCCCAAACAGCCCCTCTCCATTTGGGTCTGGGGGCTTTCGTTGGGCCGGGGACCTGGGAGGTACCTGCAAGGTTGCAGTTCGTGGCCCGAGAAGCACTCTCCGGCCAACATGCCCAACGTCCAGCAACAGCTCCCAAACCGAAGGAGCCAGGACCCAAAGACCTAGCTGGACTGAAGGGCCCCCAGGGGGCCCCCAAGCAGCCCCTCTCCATTTGGGTCTGGGGGCTTTCGTTGGGCCGGGAACCTGGGAGCTACCTGCAAGGTTGCAGTTCGCGGCCCGAGAAGCACTCTCCGGCCAACATGCCCAACTGCAGCAACAGCTCCCAAACCGAAGGAGCCAGGACCCAAAGACCTAGCTGGCCTGAAGGGCCCCCAGGGGGCCCCCAAGCAGCCCCTCTCCATTTTGGTCTGGGGGCTTTCGTTGGGCCGGGGACCTGGGAGGTACCTGCAAGGTTGCAGTTCGCAGCCCGAGAAGCACTCTCCGGTCAACATGCCCAACGTCCAGCAACAGCTCCCAAACCGAAGGAGCCAGGACCCAAAGACCTAGCTGGCCTGAAGGGCCCCCAGTGGGCCCCCAAGCAGCCCCTCTCCATTTGGGTCTGGGGGCTTTCGTTGGGCATGGATCCTGGGAGGTACCTGCAGGGTTGCAGTTCGCGGCCCGAGAAGCACTCTCCGGCCAACATGCCCAACTGCAGCAACAGCTCCCAAACCGAAGGAGCCAGGACCCAAAGAAATAGCTGGCCTCGAGTGTCCCCAGGAGGCCCCCAAGCAGCCCCTCTCAATTTTGGTCTGGGGGCTTTCGTTGGGCCAGGAAACTGGGAGGTACCTGAAAGGTTGAAGTTCGCAGCCCGAGAAGCACTCTCCGGCCAACATGCCCAACTGCAGCAACAGCTCCCAAACCGAAGGAGCCAGGACCCAAAGACCTAGCTGGCCTGAAGGGGCCCCAGGGGGCCCCCAAACAGCCCCTCTCCATTTGGGTCTGGGGGCTTTCGTTGGGCGGCAACCTGGGAGGTACCTGCAAGGTTGCAGTTCGCAGCCCGAGAAGCACTCTCCGGCCAACATGCCCAACGGCAGCAACAGCTCCCAAACCGAAGGAGCCAGGACCCAAAGACCTAGCTGGCCTGAAGAGCCCCCAGGGGGCCCCCAAACAGCCCCTCTCCATTTGGGTCTGGGGGCTTTCGTTGGGCCGGGGACCTGGGAGGTACCTGCAAGGTTGCAATTCACGTACCGAGAAGCACTCTCCGGTCAACATGCCCAACGTCCAGCAACAGCTCCCAAACCGAAGGAGCCAGGACCCAAAGACCTAGCTGGCCTGAAGGGGCCCCAAAGAGCCACAAAGCAGCCCCTCTCAATTTGGGTCTGGGGGCTTTCGTTGGGCCGGGAACCTGGGATTTACCTGCAAGGTTGCAGTTCACGTACCGAGAAGCACTCTCCGGCCAACATGCCCAACTGCAGCAACAGCTCCCAAACCCAAGGAGCCAGGACCCAAAGACTTAGCTGGCCTGAAGAGTCATCCAGGGTGCCCCCAAACAGCCCCTCCCAATTTGGGTCTGGGGGCTTTCGTTGGGCATGGAACCTGGGAGCTACCTGCAAGGTTGCAGTTTGCAGCCTGAGAAGCACTCTCCGGCCAACATGCCCAACGTCCAGCAACAGCTCCCAAACCGAAGGAGCCAGGACCCAAAGACCTAGCTGGCCTGAAGGGCCCCCAGGGGGCCCCCAAGCAGCCCCTCTCCATTTGGGTCTGGGGGCTTTCGTTGGGCCGGGGACCTGGGAGGTACCTGCAAGGTTGCAGTTCGTGGCCCGAGAAGCACTCTCCGGTCAACATGCCAAACGTCCAGCAACAGCTCCCAAACCGAAGGAGCCAGGACCCAAATTCCTAGCTGGCCTGAAGGGCCCCCAGGGGGCCCCCAAGCAGCCCCTCTCCATTTGGTTCTGTGGGCTTTCGTTGGGCATGGAACCTGGGAGCTACCTGCAAGGTTGCAGTTCGCGGCCCGAGAAGCACTCTCCGGCCAACATGCCCAACTGCAGCAACAGCTCCCAAACCGAAGGAGCCAGGACCCAAAGACCTAGCTGGCCTGAAGGGGCCCCAGGGGGCCCCCAAGCAGCCCCTCTCCATTTGGGTCTGGGGGCTTTCGTTGGGCCGGGAACCTGGGAGGTGCCTGCAAGGTTGCAGTTCGCGGCCCGAGAAGCACTCTCCGGCCATCATGCCCAACTGCAGCAACAGCTCCCAAACCGAAGGAGCCAGGACCCAAAGACCTAGCTGGCCTGAAGGGCCCCCAGGGGGCCCCCAAGCAGCCCCTCTCCATTTGGGTCTGGGGGCTTTCGTTGGGCCGGGGACCTGGGAGGTACCTGCAAGGTTGCAGTTCGCAGCCCGAGAAGCACTCTCCGGCCAACATGCCCAACTGCAGCAACAGCTCCCAAACCGAAGGAGCCAGGACCCAAAGAAATTGCTGGCCTCGAGTGTCCCCAGGAGGCCCCCAAGCAGCCCCTCTCAATTTTGGTCTGGGGGCTTTCGTTGGGCCAGGAAACTGGGAGGTACCTGAAAGGTTGAAGTTCTCAGCCCGAGAAGCACTCTCCGGCCAACATGCCCAACTGCAGCAACAGCTCCCAAACCGAAGGAGCCAGGACACAAAGACCTAGCTGGCCTGAAGGGGCCCCAGGGGTCACCCAAGCAGCCCCTCTCCATTTGGGTCTGGGGGCTTTCGTTGGGCCGGGGACCTGGGAGCTACCTGCAAGGTTGCAGTTCGCGGCCCGAGAAGCACTCTCCGGCCAACATGCCCAACGTCCAGCAACAGCTCCCAAACCGAAGGAGCCAGGACCCAAAGACCTAGCTGGCCTGAAGGGGCCCCAGGGGGCCCCCAAGCAGCCCCTCTCCATTTGGGTCTGGGGGCTTTCGTTGGGCATGGAACCTGGGAGGTGCCTGCAAGTTTGCAGTTCGCGGCCCAAGAAGCACTCTCCGGCCAACATGCCCAACTGCAGCAACAGCTCCCAAACCGAAGGAGCCAGGACCCAAAGACCTAGCTGGCCTGAAGGGCCCCCAGGGGGCCCCCCAAGCAGCCCCTCTCCATTTGGGTCTGGGGTTTTTCGTTGGGCCGGGGACCTGGGAGGTACCTGCAAGGTTGCAGTTCGCAGCCCGAGAAGCACTCTCCGGCCAACATGCCCAACTGCAGCAACAGCTCCCAAACCGAAGGAGCCAGGACCCAAAGAAATAGCTGGCCTGAAGGGGCCCCAAGGGGCCCCCAAGCAGCCCCTCTCCATTTGGGTCTGGGGGCTTTCGTTGGGCCGGGAACCTGGTAGCTACCTACAAGGTTGCAGTTAACGGCCCGAGAACCACTCTCCGGCCAACATGCCCAACGTCCAGCAACAGCTCCCAAACCGAAGGAGCCAGGACCCAAAGACCTAGCTGGCCTGAAGGGGCCCCAGGGGGCCCCCAAACAGCCCCTCTCCATTTGGGTCTGGGGGCTTTCGTTGGGCGGCAACCTGGGAGGTACCTGCAAGGTTGCAGTTCGCAGCCCGAGAAGCACTCTCCGGCCAACATGCCCAACTGCAGCAACAGCTCCCAAACCGAAGGAGCCAGGACCCAAAGACCTAGCTGGCCTGAAGAGCCCCCAGGGGTCCCCCAAACAGCCCCTCTCCATTTGGGTCTGGGGGCTTTCGTTGGGCCGGGGACCTGGGAGATACCTGCAAGGTTGCAGTTCGCAGCCCGAGAAGCACTCTCCGGTCAACATGCCCAACGTCCAGCAACAGCTCCCAAACCGAAGGAGCCAGGACCCAAAGACCTAGCTGGCCTGAAGGGGCCCCAAAGATCCACCAAGCAGCCCCTCTCAATTTGGGCCTGGGGGCTTTTCTTGGGCCGGGAACCTGGGATTTACCTGCAAGGTTGCAGTTCACGTACCGAGAAGCACTCTCCGGCCAACATGCCCAACTGCAGCAACAGCTCCCAAACCCAAGGAGCCAGGACCCAAAGACTTAGCTGGCCTGAAGAGTCATCCAGGGTGCCCCCAAACAGCCCCTCCCAATTTGGGTCTGGGGGCTTTCGTTGGGCATGGAACCTGGGAGCTACCTGCAAGGTTGCAGTTTGCAGCCTGAGAAGCACTCTCCGGCCAACATGCCCAACGTCCAGCAACAGCTCCCAAACCGAAGGAGCCAGGACCCAAAGACCTAGCTGGCCTGAAGGGCCCCCAGGGGGCACGCAAGCAGCCCCTCTCCATTTGGGTCTGGGGGCTTTCGTTGGGCCGGGGACCTGGGAGGTACCTGCAAGGTTGCAGTTCACGTACCGAGAAGCACTCTCCGGTCAACATGCCAAACGTCCAGCAACAGCTCCCAAACCGAAGGAGCCAGGACCCAAATTCCTAGCTGGCCTGAAGGGCCCCCAGGGGGCCCCCAAGCAGCCCCTCTCCATTTGGGTCTGGGGGCTTTCGTTGGGCATGGAACCTGGGAGCTACCTGCAAGGTTGCAGTTTGCAGCCTGAGAAGCACTCTCCGGCCAACATGCCCAACGTCCAGCAACAGCTCCCAAACCGAAGGAGCCAGGACCCAAAGACCTAGCTGGCCTGAAGGGCCCCCAGGGGGCCCCCAAGCAGCCCCTCTCCATTTGGGTCTGGGGGCTTTCGTTGGGCCGGGAACCTGGGAGGTACCTGCAAGGTTGCAGTTCGTGGCCCGAGAAGCACTCTCCGGTCAACATGCCAAACGTCCAGCAACAGCTCCCAAACCGAAGGAGCCAGGACCCAAATTCCTAGCTGGCCTGAAGGGCCCCCAGGGGGCCCCCAAGCAGCCCCTCTCCATTTGGTTCTGTGGGCTTTCGTTGGGCATGGAACCTGGGAGCTACCTGCAAGGTTGCAGTTCGCGGCCCGAGAAGCACTCTCCGGCCAACATGCCCAACTGCAGCAACAGCTCCCAAACCGAAGGAGCCAGGACCCAAAGACCTAGCTGGCCTGAAGGGGCCCCAGGGGGCCCCCAAGCAGCCCCTCTCCATTTGGGTCTGGGGGCTTTCGTTGGGCCGGGAACCTGGGAGCTACCTGCAAGGTTGCAGTTCGCGGCCCGAGAAGCACTCTCCGGCCAACATGCCCAACTGCAGCAACAGCTCCCAAACCGAAGGAGCCAGGACCCAAAGACCTAGCTGGCCTGAAGGGCCCCCAGGGGGCCCCCAAGCAGCCCCTCTCCATTTGGGTCTGGGGGCTTTCGTTGGGCCGGGGACCTGGGAGGTACCTGCAAGGTTGCAGTTCGCAGCCCGAGAAGCACTCTCCGGCCAACATGCCCAACTGCAGCAACAGCTCCCAAACCGAAGGAGCCAGGCCCCAAAGAAATTGCTGGCCTCGAGTGTCCCCAGGAGGCCCCCAAGCAGCCCCTCTCAATTTTGGTCTGGGGGCTTTCGTTGGGCCAGGAAACTGGGAGGTACCTGAAAGGTTGAAGTTCGCAGCCCGAGAAGCACTCTCCGGCCAACATGCCCAACTGCAGCAACAGCTCCCAAACCGAAGGAGCCAGGACACAAAGACCTAGCTGGCCTGAAGGGGCCCCAGGGGTCACCCAAGCAGCCCCTCTCCATTTGGGTCTGGGGGCTTTCGTTGGGCCGGGGACCTGGGAGCTACCTGCAAGGTTGCAGTTCGCGGCCCAAGAAGCACTCTCCGGCCAACATGCCCAACTGCAGCAACAGCTCCCAAACCGAAGGAGCCAGGACCCAAAGACCTAGCTGGCCTGAAGGGCCCCCAGGGGGCCCCCCAAGCAGCCCCTCTCCATTTGGGTCTGGGGTTTTTCGTTGGGCCGGGGACCTGGGAGGTACCTGCAAGGTTGCAGTTCGCAGCCCGAGAAGCACTCTCCGGCCAACATGCCCAACTGCAGCAACAGCTCCCAAACCGAAGGAGCCAGGACCCAAAGAAATAGCTGGCCTGAAGGGGCCCCAAGGGGCCCCCAAGCAGCCCCTCTCCATTTGGGTCTGGGGGCTTTCGTTGGGCCGGGAACCTGGTAGCTACCTACAAGGTTGCAGTTAACGGCCCGAGAACCACTCTCCGGCCAACATGCCCAACGTCCAGCAACAGCTCCCAAACCGAAGGAGCCAGGACCCAAAGACCTAGCTGGCCTGAAGGGGCCCCAGGGGGCCCCCAAACAGCCCCTCTCCATTTGGGTCTGGGGGCTTTCGTTGGGCGGCAACCTGGGAGGTACCTGCAAGGTTGCAGTTCGCAGCCCGAGAAGCACTCTCCGGCCAACATGCCCAACTGCAGCAACAGCTCCCAAACCGAAGGAGCCAGGACCCAAAGACCTAGCTGGCCTGAAGAGCCCCCAGGGGTCCCCCAAACAGCCCCTCTCCATTTGGGTCTGGGGGCTTTCGTTGGGCCGGGGACCTGGGAGATACCTGCAAGGTTGCAGTTCGCAGCCCGAGAAGCACTCTCCGGTCAACATGCCCAACGTCCAGCAACAGCTCCCAAACCGAAGGAGCCAGGACCCAAAGACCTAGCTGGCCTGAAGGGGCCCCAAAGATCCACCAAGCAGCCCCTCTCAATTTGGGCCTGGGGGCTTTTCTTGGGCCGGGAACCTGGGATTTACCTGCAAGGTTGCAGTTCACGTACCGAGAAGCACTCTCCGGCCAACATGCCCAACTGCAGCAACAGCTCCCAAACCCAAGGAGCCAGGACCCAAAGACTTAGCTGGCCTGAAGAGTCATCCAGGGTGCCCCCAAACAGCCCCTCCCAATTTGGGTCTGGGGGCTTTCGTTGGGCATGGAACCTGGGAGCTACCTGCAAGGTTGCAGTTTGCAGCCTGAGAAGCACTCTCCGGCCAACATGCCCAACGTCCAGCAACAGCTCCCAAACCGAAGGAGCCAGGACCCAAAGACCTAGCTGGCCTGAAGGGCCCCCAGGGGGCACGCAAGCAGCCCCTCTCCATTTGGGTCTGGGGGCTTTCGTTGGGCCGGGTACCTGGGAGGTACCTGCAAGGTTGCAGTTCACGTACCGAGAAGCACTCTCCGGTCAACATGCCAAACGTCCAGCAACAGCTCCCAAACCGAAGGAGCCAGGACCCAAAGACCTAGCTGGCCTGGAGTGTCCCACGTGGGCCCGCAAGTAGCCCCTCTCAATTTGGGTCTGGGGGCTTTCGTTGGGCCGCGAACCTGGGAGGTGCCTGCAAGGTTGCAGTTCGCGGCCGGAGAAGCACCCTCCGGCCATCATGCCCAACGTCCAGCAACAGCTCCCAAACCCAAGGAGCCAGGACCCAAAAACCTAGCTGGCCTGAAGAGTCCCCAGGGGGCCCCCAAACAGCCCCTCTCCATTTGGGTCTGGGGGCTTTCGTTGGGCCGGGAACCTGGGAGCTACCTGCAAGTTTGCAGTTCACGGTCCGAGAAGCACTCTCCGGCCAACATGCCCAACGTCCAGCAACAGCTCCCAAACCGAAGGAGCCAGGACCCAAAGACCTAGCTGGCCTGAAGGGGCCCCAGGGGGCCCCCAAACAGCCCCTCTCCATTTGGGTCTGGGGGCTTTCGTTGGGCCGGGAACCTGGGAGGTATCTGCACGGTTGCAGTTCGCAGCCCGAGAAGCACTCTCCGGTCAACATGCCCAACGTCCAGCATCAGCTCCCAAATCGAAGGAGCCAGGACCCAAAGACCTAGCTGGCCTGAAGGGCCCCCAGGGGGAAGCCAAGCAGCCCCTCTCCATTTGGGTCTGGGGGCTTTCGTTGGGCCGGGGACCTGGGAGGTACCTGCAAGGTTGCAATTCGCAGCCCGAGAAGCACTCTCCGGACAACATGCCCAACTGCAGCAACAGCTCCCAAACCGAAGGAGCCAGGACCCAAAGACCTAGCTGGCCTGAAGGGGCCCCAAGCGGCCCCCAAGCAGCCCCTCTCCATGTGGGTCTGGGGGATTTCCTTGGCCCGGGAACCTGGGTGCTACCTGCAAGGTTGCAGTTCACGGCCCGAGAAGCACTCTCTGGCCAACATGCCCAACGTCCAGCAACAGCTCCCAAAGTGAAGGAGCCAGGACCCAAAGACCTAGCTGGCCTGAAGGGGCCCCAGGGGGCCCCCAAACAGCCCCTCTCCATTTGGGTCTGGGGGCTTTCGTTGGGCCGGGAACCTGGGAGCTACCTGCAAGGTTGCAGTTCGCGGCCCGAGAAGCACTCTCCGGCCAACATGCCCAAGTGCAGCAACAGCTCCCAAACCGAAGGAGCCAGGACCCAAAGACCTAGCTGGCCTGAAGGGCCCCCAGGGGGCCCCCAAGCAGCCCCTCTCAATTTGGGTCTGGGGGCTTTCGTTGGGCCGGGGACCTGGGAGCTACCTGCAAGGTTGCAGTTCGCAGCCCGAGAAGCACTCTCCGGCCAACATGCCCAACGTCCAGCAACAGCTCCCAAACCGAAGGAGCCAGGACCCAAAGACCTAGCTGGCCTGAAGAGTCCCCAGGGGGCCCCCAAACAGCCCCACTCAATTTGGGTCTGGGGGCTTTCGTTGGGCATGGAACGTGGGAGGTACCTGCAAGGTTGCAGTTCGCAGCCCGAGAAGCACTCTCCGGCCAACATGCCCAACGTCCAGCAACAGCTCCCAAACCGAAGGAGCCAGGACCCAAAGACCTAGCTGGCCTGGAGTGTCCCCAGGGGGCCCGCAAGCAGCCCCTCTCAATTTTGGTCTGGGGGCTTTCGTTGGGCCGGGAACCTGGGAGGTGCCTGCAAGGTTGCAGTTCGCGGCCCGAGAAGCACTCTCCGGTCAACATGCCCAACGTCCAGCAACAGCTCCCAAACCGAAGGAGCCAGGACCCAAAGACCTAGCTGGCCTGAAGGGGCCCCAGGGGGCCCCCAAGCAGCCCCTCTCCATTTGGGTCTGGGGGCTTTCGTTGGGCGGCAACCTGGGAGGTACCTGCAAGGTTGCAGTTCGCAGCCCGAGAAGCACTCTCCGGCCAACATGCACAACTGCAGCAACAGCTCCCAAACCGAAGGAGCCAGGACCCAAAGACCTAGCTGGCCTGAAGAGCCCCCAGGGGGCCCCCAAACAGCCCCTCTCCATTTGGGTCTGGGGGCTTTCGTTGGGCCGGGGACCTGGGAGGTACCTGCAAGGTTGCAGTTCACGTACCGAGAAGCACTCTCCGGTCAACATGCCCAACGTCCAGCAACAGCTCCCAAACCGAAGGAGCCAGGACCCAAAGACCTAGCTGGCCTGAAGGGCCCCCAGGGGGCCCCCAAGCAGCCCCTCTCAATTTGGGTCTGGGTCTTTCGTTGGGCCGGGGACCTGGGAGGTACCTGCAAGGTTGCAGTTCGCAGCCCGAGAAGCACTCTCCGGCCAACATGCCCAACTGCAGAAACAGCTCCCAAACCGAAGGAGCCAGGACCCAAAGACCTAGCTGGCCTGAAGTGGCCCAAAAGAGCCACCAAGCAGCCCCTCTCCATTTGGGTCTGGGGGCTTTCGTTGGGCCGGGAACCTGGGAGGTACCTGCAAGGTTACAGTTCGCAGCCTGAGAAGCACTCTCCGGCCAACATGCCCAACGTCCAGCAACAGCTCCCAAACCGAAGGAGCCAGGACCCAAAGACCTAGCTGGCCTGAAGGGCCCCCAGGGGGCCCCCAAGCAGCCCCTCTCAATTTGGGTCTGGGGGCTTTCGTTGGGCCGGGGACCTGGGAGCTACCTGCAAGGTTGCAGTTCACGGCCAGAGAAGCACTCTCCGGCCAACATGCCCAACTGCAGCAACAGCTCCCAAACCGAAGGAGCCAGGACCCAAAGACCTAGCTGGCCTGGAGTGTCCCCAGGGGGTCCGCAAGCAGCCCCTCTCCATTTGGGTCTGGGGGCTTTCGTTGGGCCGGGAACCTGGGAGGTGTCTGCAAGGTTGCATTTCGTGGCCCGAGAAGAACTCTCCGGCCATCATGCCCAACGTCCAGCAACAGCTCCCAAACCGAAGGAGCCAGGACCCAAAGACCTAGCTGGCCTGAAGAGTCCCCAGGGGGCCCCCAAGCAGCCCCTCTCCATTTGGGTCTGGGGGCTTTCGTTGGGCATGGAACCTGGGAGCTACCTGCAAGGTTGCAGTTCGCGGCCCGAGAAGCACTCTCCGGCCAACATGCCCAACTGCAGCAACAGCTCCCAAACCGAAGGAGCCAGGACCCAAAGAAATAGCTGGCCTGGAGGGTCCCCAGGGGGCCCGCAAGCAGCCCCTCTCAATTTTGGTCTGGGGGCTTTCGTTGGGCCGGGGACCTGGGAGGTACCTGCAAGATTGCAGTTCGTGGCCCGAGAAGCACTCTCCGGCCAACATGCCCAACGTCCAGCAACAGCTCCCAAACCGAAGGAGCCAGGACCCAAAGACCTAGCTGGCCTGAAGGGCCCCCAGGGGGCCCCCAAGCAGCCCCTCTCCATTTGGGTCTGGGGGCTTTCTTTGGGCATGGAACCTGGGAGGTACCTGCAAGGTTACAGTTCGCAGCCCGAGAAGCACTCTCTGGCCAACATGCCCAACGTCCAGCAACAGCTCCCAAACCGAAGGAGCCAGGACCCAAAGACCTAGCTGGCCTGAAGGGCCCCCAGGAGGCCCCCAAGCAGCCCCTCTCCATGTGGGTCTGGGGGATTTCCTTGGCCCGGGAACCTGGGTGCTACCTGCAAGGTTGCAGTTCACGGCCCGAGAAGCACTCTCTGGCCAACATGCCCAACGTCCAGCAACAGCTCCCAAACCGAAGGAGCCAGGACCCAAAGACCTAGCTGGCCTGAAGGGGCCCCAGGGGGCCCCCAAACAGCCCCTCTCCATTTGGGTCTGGGGGCTTTCGTTGGGCCGGGAACCTGGGAGCTACCTGCAAGGTTGCAGTTCGCGGCCCGAGAAGCACTCTCCGGCCAACATGCCCAACTGCAGCAACAGCTCCCAAACCGAAGGAGCCAGGACCCAAAGACCTAGCTGGCCTGAAGGGCCCCCAGGGGGCCCCCAAGCAGCCCCTCTCCATTTGGGTCTGGGGGCTTTCGTTGGGCCGGGGACCTGGGAGCTACCTGCAAGGTTGCAGTTCGCGGCCCGAGAAGCACTCTCCGGCCAACATGCCCAACGTCCAGCAACAGCTCCCAAACCGAAGGAGCCAGGACCCAAAGACCTAGCTGGCCTGAAGAGTCCCCAGGGGGCCCCCAAACAGCCCCTCTCAATTTGGGTCTGGGGGCTTTCGTTGGGCATGGAACCTGGGAGGTACCTGCAAGGTTGCAGTTCGCAGCCCGAGAAGCACTCTCCGGTCAACATGCCCAACGTCCAGCAACAGCTCCCAAACCGAAGGAGCCAGGACCCAAAGACCTAGCTGGCCTGGAGTGTCCCCAGGGGGCCCGCAAGTAGCCCCTCTCAATTTGGATCTGGGGGCTTACGTTGGGCCGTGGACCTGGGAGGCACCTGCAAGGTTGCAGTTCGCAGCCCGAGAAGCACTCTCCGGTCAACATGCCCAACTCCAGCAACAGCTCCCAAACCGAAGGAGCCAAGACCCAAAGACCTAGCTGGCCTGAAGGGCCCCCAGGGGGCCCCCAAGCAGCCCCTCTCCATTTGGGTCTGGGGGCTTTCGTTGGGCCGGGAACCTGGGAGGTACCTGCAAGGTTGCAGTTCGCAGCCCGAGAAGCACTCTTCGGCCAACATGCCCAACGTCCAGCAACAGCTCCCAAACCGAAGGAGCCAGGACCCAAAGACCTAGCTGGCCTGAAGAGTCCCAAGGGGGCCCTCAAGCAGCCCCTCTCCATTTGGGTCTGGGGGCTTTCGTTGGGCATGGAACCTGGGAGGTACCTGCAAGGTTACAGTTCGCAGCCTGAGAAGCACTCTCCGGCCAACATGCCCAACGTCCAGCAACAGCTCCCAAACCGAAGGAGCCAGGACCCAAAGACCTAGCTGGCCTGAAGAGTCCCCAGGGGGCCCCCAAACAGCCCCTCTCAATTTGGGTCTGGGGGCTTTCGTTGGGCATGGAACGTGGGAGGTACCTGCAAGGTTGCAGTTCGCAGCCCGAGAAGCACTCTCCGGCCAACATGCCCAACTGCAGAAACAGCTCCCAAACCGAAGGAGCCAGGACCCAAAGACCTAGCTGGCCTGAAGTGGCCCAAAAGAGCCACCAAGCCGCCCCTCTCAATTTGGGCCTGGGGGCTTTCCTTGGGCCGGGAACCTGGGATTTACCTGCAAGGTTGCAGTTCACGTACCGAGAAGCACTCTCCGGCCAACATGCCCAACTGCAGAAACAGCTCCCAAACCCAAGGAGCCAGGACCCAAAGACTTAGCTGGCCTGAAGAGTCATCCAGGGTGCCCCCAAACAGCCCCTCTCAATTTGGGTCTGGGGGCTTTCGTTGGGCATGGAACCTGGGAGGTACCTGCAAGGTTGCAGTTTGCAGCCTGAGAAGCACTCTCTGGCCAACATGCCCAACGTCCAGCAACAGCTCCCAAACCGAAGGAGCCAGGACCCAAAGACCTAGCTGGCCTGGAGTGTCCCACGTGGGCCCGCAAGTAGCCCCTCTCCATTTGGGTCTGGGGGCTTTCGTTGGGCCGCGAACCTGGGAGGTGCCTGCAAGGTTGCAGTTCGCGGCCGGAGAAGCACCCTCCGGCCATCATGCCCAACGTCCAGCAACAGCTCCCAAACCCAAGGAGCCAGGACCCAAAAACCTAGCTGGCCTGAAGAGTCCCCAGGGGGCCCCCAAACAGCCCCTCTCAATTTGGGTCTGGGGGCTTTCGTTGGGCCGGGAACCTGGGAGCTACCTGCAAGTTTGCAGTTCACGGTCCGAGAAGCACTCTCCGGCCAACATGCCCAACGTCCAGCAACAGCTCCCAAACCGAAGGAGCCAGGACCCAAAGACCTAGCTGGCCTGAAGGGGCCCCAGGGGGCCCCCAAACAGCCCCTCTCCATTTGGGTCTGGGGGCTTTCGTTGGGCCGGGAACCTGGGAGGTATCTGCAAGGTTGCAGTTCGCAGCCCGAGAAGCACTCTCCGGTCAACATGCCCAACGTCCAGCATCAGCTCCCAAATCGAAGGAGCCAGGACCCAAAGACCTAGCTGGCCTGAAGGGCCCCCAGGGGGAAGCCAAGCAGCCCCTCTCCATTTGGGTCTGGGGGCTTTCGTTGGGCCTGGGACCTGGGAGGTACCTGCAAGGTTGCAATTCGCAGCCCGAGAAGCACTCTCCGGACAACATGCCCAACTGCAGCAACAGCTCCCAAACCGAAGGAGCCAGGACCCAAAGACCTAGCTGGCCTGAAGGGGCCCCAAGCGGCCCCCAAGCAGCCCCTCTCCATGTGGGTCTGGGGGATTTCCTTGGCCCGGGAACCTGGGTGCTACCTGCAAGGTTGCAGTTCACGGCCCGAGAAGCACTCTCCGGCCAACATGCCCAACTGCAGCAACAGCTCCCAAACCGAAGGAGCCAGGACCCAAAGACCTAGCTGGCCTGAAGGGCCCCCAGGGGGCCCCCAAGCAGCCCCTCTCAATTTGGGTCTGGGGGCTTTCGTTGGGCCGGGGACCTGGGAGCTACCTGCAAGGTTGCAGTTCGCAGCCCGAGAAGCACTCTCCGGCCAACATGCCCAACGTCCAGCAACAGCTCCCAAACCGAAGGAGCCAGGACCCAAAGACCTAGCTGGCCTGAAGAGTCCCCAGGGGGCCCCCAAACAGCCCCTCTCAATTTGGGTCTGGGGGCTTTCGTTGGGCATGGAACGTGGGAGGTACCTGCAAGGTTGCAGTTCGCAGCCCGAGAAGCACTCTCCGGCCAACATGCCCAACGTCCAGCAACAGCTCCCAAACCGAAGGAGCCAGGACCCAAAGACCTAGCTGGCCTGGAGTGTCCCCAGGGGGCCCGCAAGTAGCCCCTCTCAATTTGGATCTGGGGGCTTACGTTGGGCCGTGGACCTGGGAGGCACCTGCAAGGTTGCAGTTCGCAGCCCGAGAAGCACTCTCCGGTCAACATGCCCAACTCCAGCAACAGCTCCCAAACCGAAGGAGCCAAGACCCAAAGACCTAGCTGGCCTGAAGGGCCCCCAGGGGGCCCCCAAGAAGCCCCTCTCCATTTGGGTCTGGGGGCTTTCGTTGGGCCGGGAACCTGGGAGGTACCTGCAAGGTTGCAGTTCGCAGCCCGAGAAGCACTCTTCGGCCAACATGCCCAACGTCCAGCAACAGCTCCCAAACCGAAGGAGCCAGGACCCAAAGAAATAGCTGGCCTGAAGAGTCCCAAGGGGGCCCCCAAGCAGCCCCTCTCCATTTGGGTCTGGGGGCTTTCGTTGGGCATGGAACCTGGGAGGTACCTGCAAGGTTACAGTTCGCAGCCTGAGAAGCACTCTCCGGCCAACATGCCCAACGTCCAGCAACAGCTCCCAAACCGAAGGAGCCAGGACCCAAAGACCTAGCTGGCCTGAAGGGCCCCCAGGAGGCCCCCAAGCAGCCCCTCTCAATTTGGGTCTGGGGGCTTTCGTTGGGCCGGGGACCTGGGAGCTACCTGCAAGGTTGCAGTTCACGGCCAGAGAAGCACTCTCCGGCCAACATGCCCAACTGCAGCAACAGCTCCCAAACCGAAGGAGCCAGGACCCAAAGACCTAGCTGGCCTGGAGTGTCCCCAGGGGGTCCGCAAGCAGCCCCTCTCCATTTGGGTCTGGGGGCTTTCGTTGGGCCGGGAACCTGGGATGTGTCTGCAAGGTTGCATTTCGTGGCCCGAGAAGAACTCTCCGGCCATCATGCCCAACGTCCAGCAACAGCTCCCAAACCGAAGGAGCCAGGACCCAAAGACCTAGCTGGCCTGAAGAGTCCCCAGGGGGCCCCCAAGCAGCCCCTCTCCATTTGGGTCTGGGGGCTTTCGTTGGGCATGGAACCTGGGAGGTACCTGCAAGGTTGCAGTCGCAGCCCGAGAAGCACTCTCCGGCCAACATGCCCAACTGCAGCAACAGCTCCCAAACCGAAGGAGCCAGGCCCCAAAGAAATTGCTGGCCTCGAGTGTCCCCAGGAGGCCCCCAAGCAGCCCCTCTCAATTTTGGTCTGGGGGCTTTCGTTGGGCCAGGAAACTGGGAGGTACCTGAAAGGTTGAAGTTCGCAGCCCGAGAAGCACTCTCCGGCCAACATGCCCAACTGCAGCAACAGCTCCCAAACCGAAGGAGCCAGGACACAAAGACCTAGCTGGCCTGAAGGGGCCCCAGGGGTCACCCAAGCAGCCCCTCTCCATTTGGGTCTGGGGGCTTTCGTTGGGCCGGGGACCTGGGAGGTACCTGCAAGGTTGCAGTTCACGTACCGAGAAGCACTCTCCGGCCAACATGCCCAACGTCCAGCAACAGCTCCCAAACCGAAGGAGCCAGGACCCAAAGACCTAGCTGGCCTGAAGGGGCCCCAGGGGGCCCCCAAGCAGCCCCTCTCCATTTGGGTCTGGGGGCTTTCGTTGGGCATGGAACCTGGGAGGTGCCTGCAAGTTTGCAGTTCGCGGCCCAAGAAGCACTCTCCGGCCAACATGCCCAACTGCAGCAACAGCTCCCAAACCGAAGGAGCCAGGACCCAAAGACCTAGCTGGCCTGAAGGGCCCCCAGGGGGCCCCCCAAGCAGCCCCTCTCCATTTGGGTCTGGGGTTTTTCGTTGGGCCGGGGACCTGGGAGGTACCTGCAAGGTTGCAGTTCGCAGCCCGAGAAGCACTCTCCGGCCAACATGCCCAACTGCAGCAACAGCTCCCAAACCGAAGGAGCCAGGACCCAAAGAAATAGCTGGCCTGAAGGGGCCCCAAGGGGCCCCCAAGCAGCCCCTCTCCATTTGGGTCTGGGGGCTTTCGTTGGGCCGGGAACCTGGTAGCTACCTACAAGGTTGCAGTTAACGGCCCGAGAACCACTCTCCGGCCAACATGCCCAACGTCCAGCAACAGCTCCCAAACCGAAGGAGCCAGGACCCAAAGACCTAGCTGGCCTGAAGGGGCCCCAGGGGGCCCCCAAACAGCCCCTCTCCATTTGGGTCTGGGGGCTTTCGTTGGGCGGCAACCTGGGAGGTACCTGCAAGGTTGCAGTTCGCAGCCCGAGAAGCACTCTCCGGCCAACATGCCCAACTGCAGCAACAGCTCCCAAACCGAAGGAGCCAGGACCCAAAGACCTAGCTGGCCTGAAGAGCCCCCAGGGGTCCCCCAAACAGCCCCTCTCCATTTGGGTCTGGGGGCTTTCGTTGGGCCGGGGACCTGGGAGATACCTGCAAGGTTGCAGTTCGCAGCCCGAGAAGCACTCTCCGGTCAACATGCCCAACGTCCAGCAACAGCTCCCAAACCGAAGGAGCCAGGACCCAAAGACCTAGCTGGCCTGAAGGGGCCCCAAAGATCCACCAAGCAGCCCCTCTCAATTTGGGCCTGGGGGCTTTTCTTGGGCCGGGAACCTGGGATTTACCTGCAAGGTTGCAGTTCACGTACCGAGAAGCACTCTCCGGCCAACATGCCCAACTGCAGAAACAGCTCCCAAACCCAAGGAGCCAGGACCCAAAGACTTAGCTGGCCTGAAGAGTCATCCAGGGTGCCCCCAAACAGCCCCTCCCAATTTGGGTCTGGGGGCTTTCGTTGGGCATGGAACCTGGGAGCTACCTGCAAGGTTGCAGTTTGCAGCCTGAGAAGCACTCTCCGGCCAACATGCCCAACGTCCAGCAACAGCTCCCAAACCGAAGGAGCCAGGACCCAAAGACCTAGCTGGCCTGAAGGGCCCCCAGGGGGCCCGCAAGCAGCCCCTCTCCATTTGGGTCTGGGGGCTTTCGTTGGGCCGGGGACCTGGGAGGTACCTGCAAGGTTGCAGTTCACGTACCGAGAAGCACTCTCCGGTCAACATGCCAAACGTCCAGCAACAGCTCCCAAACCGAAGGAGCCAGGACCCAAATTCCTAGCTGGCCTGAAGGGCCCCCAGGGGGCCCCCAAGCAGCCCCTCTCCATTTGGGTCTGGGGGCTTTCGTTGGGCATGGAACCTGGGAGCTACCTGCAAGGTTGCAGTTCACGGCCAAGAAGCACTCTCCGACCAACATGCCCAACTGCAGCAACAGCTCCCAAACCGAAGGAGCCAGGACCCAAAGACCTAGCTGGCCTGAAGGGGCCCCAGGGGGCCCCCAAGCAGCCCCTCTCCATTTGGGTCTGGGGGCTTTCGTTGGGCCGGGAACCTGGGAGCTACCTGCAAGGTTGCAGTTCGCGGCCCGAGAAGCACTCTCCGGCCAACATGCCCAACTGCAGCAACAGCTCCCAAACCGAAGGAGCCAGGACCCAAAGACCTAGCTGGCCTGAAGGGCCCCCAGGGGGCCCCCAAGCAGCCCCTCTCCATTTGGGTCTGGGGGCTTTCGTTGGGCCGGGGACCTGGGAGGTACCTGCAAGGTTGCAGTTCGCAGCCCGAGAAGCACTCTCCGGTCAACATGCCCAACGTCCAGCAACAGCTCCCAATCCGAAGGAGCCAGGACCCAAAGACCTAGCTGGCCTGAAGAGTCCCCAGGGGGCCCCCAAACAGCCCCTCTCCATTTGGGTCTGGGGGCTTTCGTTGGGCATGGAACCTGGCAGGTACCTGCAAGGTTGCAGTTCGCAGCCTGAGAAGCACTCTCCGGCCAACATGCCCAACGTCCAGCAACAGCTCCCAAACCGAAGGAGCCAGGACCCAAAGACCTAGCTGGCCTGAAGGGCCCCCAGGAGGCCCCCAAGCAGCCCCTCTCCATTTGGGTCTGGGGGCTTTCGTTGGGCATGGAACCTGGGAGGTACCTGCAAGGTTGCAGTTCGCGGCCCGAGAAGCACTCTCCGGCCAAAATGACCAACTGCAGCAACAGCTCCCAAACCGAAGGAGCCAGGACCCAAAGACCTAGCTGGCCTGAAGGGGCCCCAGGGGGCCCCCAAGCAGCCCCTCTCCATTTGGGTCTGGGGGCTTTCGTTGGGCCGGGAACCTGGGAGCTACCTGCAAGGTTGCAGTTCACGGCCCGAGAAGCACTCTCCGGCCAACATGCCCAACTGCAGCAACAGCTCCCAAACCGAAGGAGCCAGGACCCAAAGACCTAGCTGGCCTGAAGGGGCCCCAGGGGGCCCCCAAGCAGCCCCTCTCCATTTGGGTCTGGGGGCTTTCGTTGGCCGGGGACCTGGGAAGTACCTGCAAGGTTGCAGTTCACGTACCGAGAAGCACTCTCCGGTCAACATGCCCAACTGCAGCAACAGCTCCCAAACCGAAGGAGCCAGGACCCAAAGAAATAGCTGGCCTGGAGTGTCCCCAGGGGGCCCGCAAGCAGCCCCTCTCAATTTTGGTCTGGGGGCTTTCGTTGGGCCGGGAACCTGGGAGGTGCCTGCAAGGTTGCAGTTCGCGGCCCGAGAAGCACTCTCCGGTCAACATGCCCAACGTCCAGCAACAGCTCCCAAACCGAAGGAGCCAGGACCCAAAGACCTAGCTGGCCTGAAGGGGCCCCAGGGGGCCCCCAAGCAGCCCCTCTCCATTTGGGTCTGGGGGCTTTCGTTGGGCGGCAACCTGGGAGGTACCTGCAAGGTTGCAGTTCGCAGCCCGAGAAGCACTCTCCGGCCAACATGCCCAACTGCAGCAACAGCTCCCAAACCGAAGGAGCCAGGACCCAAAGACCTAGCTGGCCTGAAGAGCCCCCAGGGGGCCCCCAAACAGCCCCTCTCCATTTGGGTCTGGGGGCTTTCGTTGGGCCGGGGACCTGGGAGGTACCTGCAAGGTTGCAGTTCACGTACCGAGAAGCACTCTCCGGTCAACATGCCCAACGTCCAGCAACAGCTCCCAAACCGAAGGAGCCAGGACCCAAAGACCTAGCTGGCCTGAAGGGCCCCCAGGGGGCCCCCAAGCAGCCCCTCTCAATTTGGGTCTGGGTCTTTCGTTGGGCCGGGGACCTGGGAGGTACCTGCAAGGTTGCAGTTCGCAGCCCGAGAAGCACTCTCCGGTCAACATGCCCAACTGCAGAAACAGCTCCCAAACCGAAGGAGCCAGGACCCAAAGACCTAGCTGGCCTGAAGTGGCCCAAAAGAGCCACCAAACAGCCCCTCTCAATTTGGGCCTGGGGGCTTTCCTTGGGCCGGGAACCTGGGATTTACCTGCAAGGTTGCAGTTCACGTACCGAGAAGCACTCTCCGGCCAACATGCCCAACTGCAGAAACAGCTCCCAAACCCAAGGAGCCAGGACCCAAAGACTTAGCTGGCCTGAAGAGTCATCCAGGGTGCCCCCAAAC
Source organism: Gallinula chloropus (assembly GCF_964237585.1). Classification (NCBI taxonomy): domain Eukaryota; kingdom Metazoa; phylum Chordata; class Aves; order Gruiformes; family Rallidae; genus Gallinula; species Gallinula chloropus. Next base: position 4,263 of record NW_028168254.1, on the reverse strand, counting down.
AGCCCCTCTCAATTTGGGTCTGGGGGCTTTCGTTGGGCATGGAACCTGGGAGGTACCTGCAAGGTTGCAGTTTGCAGCCTGAGAAGCACTCTCCGGCCAACATGCCCAACGTCCAGCAACAGCTCCCAAACCGAAGGAGCCAGGACCCAAAGACCTAGCTGGCCTGGAGTGTCCCACGTGGGCCCGCAAGTAGCCCCTCTCAATTTGGGTCTGGGGGCTTTCGGTGGGCCGCGAACCTGGGAGGTGCCTGCAAGGTTGCAGTTCGCGGCCGGAGAAGCACCCTCCGGCCATCATGCCCAAAGTCCAGCAACAGCTCCCAAACCCAAGGAGCCAGGACCCAAAGACCTAGCTGGCCTGAAGAGTCCCCAGGGGGCCCCCAAACAGCCCCTCTCCATTTGGGTCTGGGGGCTTTCGTTGGGCCGGGAACCTGGGAGCTACCTGCAAGTTTGCAGTTCACGGTCCGAGAAGCACTCTCCGGCCAACATGCCCAACGTCCAGCAACAGCTCCCAAACCGAAGGAGCCAGGACCCAAAGACCTAGCTGGCCTGAAGGGGCCCCAGGGGGCCCCCAAACAGCCCCTCTCAATTTGGGTCTGGGGGCTTTCGTTGGGCCGGGAACCTGGGAGGTATCTGCACGGTTGCAGTTCGCAGCCCGAGAAGCACTCTCCGGTCAACATGCCCAACGTCCAGCATCAGCTCCCAAATCGAAGGAGCCAGGACCCAAAGACCTAGCTGGCCTGAAGGGCCCCCAGGGGGAAGCCAAGCAGCCCCTCTCCATTTGGGTCTGGGGGCTTTCGTTGGGCCGGGGACCTGGGAGGTACCTGCAAGGTTGCAATTCGCAGCCCGAGAAGCACTCTCCGGACAACATGCCCAACTGCAGCAACAGCTCCCAAACCGAAGGAGCCAGGACCCAAAGACCTAGCTGGCCTGAAGGGGCCCCAAGCGGCCCCCAAGCAGCCCCTCTCCATGTGGGTCTGGGGGATTTCCTTGGCCCGGGAACCTGGGTGCTACCTGCAAGGTTGCAGTTCACGGCCCGAGAAGCACTCTCTGGCCAACATGCCCAACGTCCAGCAACAGCTCCCAAAGTGAAGGAGCCAGGACCCAAAGACCTAGCTGGCCTGAAGGGGCCCCAGGGGGCCCCCAAACAGCCCCTCTCCATTTGGGTCTGGGGGCTTTCGTTGGGCCGGGAACCTGGGAGCTACCTGCAAGGTTGCAGTTCGCGGCCCGAGAAGCACTATCCGGCCAACATGCCCAAGTGCAGCAACAGCTCCCAAACCGAAGGAGCCAGGACCCAAAGACCTAGCTGGCCTGAAGGGCCCCCAGGGGGCCCCCAAGCAGCCCCTCTCAATTTGGGTCTGGGGGCTTTCGTTGGGCCGGGGACCTGGGAGCTACCTGCAAGGTTGCAGTTCGCAGCCCGAGAAGCACTCTCCGGCCAACATGCCCAACGTCCAGCAACAGCTCCCAAACCGAAGGAGCCAGGACCCAAAGACCTAGCTGGCCTGAAGAGTCCCCAGGGGGCCCCCAAACAGCCCCACTCAATTTGGGTCTGGGGGCTTTCGTTGGGCATGGAACGTGGGAGGTACCTGCAAGGTTGCAGTTCGCAGCCCGAGAAGCACTCTCCGGCCAACATGCCCAACGTCCAGCAACAGCTCCCAAACCGAAGGAGCCAGGACCCAAAGACCTAGCTGGCCTGGAGTGTCCCCAGGGGGCCCGCAAGCAGCCCCTCTCAATTTTGGTCTGGGGGCTTTCGTTGGGCCGGGAACCTGGGAGGTGCCTGCAAGGTTGCAGTTCGCGGCCCGAGAAGCACTCTCCGGTCAACATGCCCAACGTCCAGCAACAGCTCCCAAACCGAAGGAGCCAGGACCCAAAGACCTAGCTGGCCTGAAGGGGCCCCAGGGGGCCCCCAAGCAGCCCCTCTCCATTTGGGTCTGGGGGCTTTCGTTGGGCGGCAACCTGGGAGGTACCTGCAAGGTTGCAGTTCGCAGCCCGAGAAGCACTCTCCGGCCAACATGCCCAACTGCAGCAACAGCTCCCAAACCGAAGGAGCCAGGACCCAAAGACCTAGCTGGCCTGAAGAGCCCCCAGGGGGCCCCCAAACAGCCCCTCTCCATTTGGGTCTGGGGGCTTTCGTTGGGCCGGGGACCTGGGAGGTACCTGCAAGGTTGCAGTTCACGTACCGAGAAGCACTCTCCGGTCAACATGCCCAACGTCCAGCAACAGCTCCCAAACCGAAGGAGCCAGGACCCAAAGACCTAGCTGGCCTGAAGGGCCCCCAGGGGGCCCCCAAGCAGCCCCTCTCAATTTGGGTCTGGGTCTTTCGTTGGGCCGGGAACCTGGGAGGTACCTGCAAGGTTGCAGTTCGCAGCCCGAGAAGCACTCTCCGGCCAACATGCCCAACTGCAGAAACAGCTCCCAAACCGAAGGAGCCAGGACCCAAAGACCTAGCTGGCCTGAAGTGGCCCAAAAGAGCCACCAAGCAGCCCCTCTCAATTTGGGCCTGGGGGCTTTCGTTGGGCCGGGAACCTGGGAGGTACCTGCAAGGTTGCAGTTCGCAGCCCGAGAAGCACTCTTCGGCCAACATGCCCAACGTCCAGCAACAGCTCCCAAACCGAAGGAGCCAGGACCCAAAGACCTAGCTGGCCTGAAGAGTCCCAAGGGGGCCCCAAAGCAGCCCCTCTCCATTTGGGTCTGGGGGCTTTCGTTGGGCATGGAACCTGGGAGGTACCTGCAAGGTTACAGTTCGCAGCCTGAGAAGCACTCTCCGGCCAACATGCCCAACGTCCAGCAACAGCTCCCAAACCGAAGGAGCCAGGACCCAAAGACCTAGCTGGCCTGAAGGGCCCCCAGGAGGCCCCCAAGCAGCCCCTCTCAATTTGGGTCTGGGGGCTTTCGTTGGGCCGGGGACCTGGGAGCTACCTGCAAGGTTGCAGTTCACGGCCAGAGAAGCACTCTCCGGCCAACATGCCCAACTGCAGCAACAGCTCCCAAACCGAAGGAGCCAGGACCCAAAGACCTAGCTGGCCTGGAGTGTCCCCAGGGGGTCCGCAAGCAGCCCCTCTCAATTTGGGTCTTGGGGCTTTCGTTGGGCCGGGAACCTGGGAGGTGTCTGCAAGGTTGCATTTCGTGGCCCGAGAAGAACTCTCCGGCCATCATGCCCAACGTCCAGCAACAGCTCCCAAACCGAAGGAGCCAGGACCCAAAGACCTAGCTGGCCTGAAGAGTCCCCAGGGGGCCCCCAAGCAGCCCCTCTCCATTTGGGTCTGGGGGCTTTCGTTGGGCATGGAACCTGGGAGCTACCTGCAAGGTTGCAGTTCGCGGCCCGAGAAGCACTCTCCGGCCAACATGCCCAACTGCAGCAACAGCTCCCAAACCGAAGGAGCCAGGACCCAAAGAAATAGCTGGCCTGGAGGGTCCCCAGGGGGCCCGCAAGCAGCCCCTCTCAATTTTGGTCTGGGGGCTTTCGTTGGGCCGGGGACCTGGGAGGTACCTGCAAGATTGCAGTTCGTGGCCCGAGAAGCACTCTCCGGCCAACATGCCCAACGTCCAGCAACAGCTCCCAAACCGAAGGAGCCAGGACCCAAAGACCTAGCTGGCCTGAAGGGCCCCCAGGGGGCCCCCAAGCAGCCCCTCTCCATTTGGGTCTGGGGGCTTTCTTTGGGCATGGAACCTGGGAGGTACCTGCAAGGTTACAGTTCGCAGCCCGAGAAGCACTCTCTGGCCAACATGCCCAACGTCCAGCAACAGCTCCCAAACCGAAGGAGCCAGGACCCAAAGACCTAGCTGGCCTGAAGGGCCCCCAGGAGGCCCCCAAGCAGCCCCTCTCCATGTGGGTCTGGGGGATTTCCTTGGCCCGGGAACCTGGGTGCTACCTGCAAGGTTGCAGTTCACGGCCCGAGAAGCACTCTCTGGCCAACATGCCCAACGTCCAGCAACAGCTCCCAAACCGAAGGAGCCAGGACCCAAAGACCTAGCTGGCCTGAAGGGGCCCCAGGGGGCCCCCAAACAGCCCCTCTCCATTTGGGTCTGGGGGCTTTCGTTGGGCCGGGAACCTGGGAGCTACCTGCAAGGTTGCAGTTCGCGGCCCGAGAAGCACTCTCCGGCCAACATGCCCAACTGCAGCAACAGCTCCCAAACCGAAGGAGCCAGGACCCAAAGACCTAGCTGGCCTGAAGGGCCCCCAGGGGGCCCCCAAGCAGCCCCTCTCAATTTGGGTCTGGGGGCTTTCGTTGGGCCGGGGACCTGGGAGCTACCTGCAAGGTTGCAG
>NW_028168255.1:86888-137475 GCF_964237585.1 Gallinula chloropus | reverse complement strand
GGTTCCCCAGTAGCCCCAGTGCCCCTTCCCAGTGTCCCCGGGTACTTCCAGGACCCACCAGTGCTCCCAGTAGCCCCCCTTCACCCCTGCTCCCTCCCAGTAGCCCCCAGTGCCCCCCCGTGCCCTCCCAGTGCTCCCCTCCACCCAGTACCCCCCCCCAGTGCTCCCAGTGCCCCTTAATTCCCCCCATGCCCCCCACAGCGCCCTCCCATTTCTCCCAGTACCCCCTTTCCCAGTGCTCCCAGTAGCCCCCTCCCCGATCCCAGTGCTCCCAGTGCCCCCAGTACCCCCTTAGCCCCTTTCCCAGTGCCCCCCCGCACTATCCCCTTTCCCAGTGCCCCCCTCCCCCAGTATCCCCCTTCCCAGTGCCCCCAGTGCCCCCAGTACCCCCTTTCCCACTGCTCCCAGTGCCCCCCAGTACCCCCTTTCCCAGTGCCCCCCCCGCACTATCCCCTTTCCCAATGCTCCCCTCCCCCCTCCCAGTGCTCCCAGTGCCCCCTCCCCGATCCCAGTGCTCCCAGTGCCCCCCCTCACCCAGTACCCCCTTTCCCAGTGCCCCCCCGCACTATCCCCTTTCCCAGTGCCCTCCCTCCCCCAGTATTCCCTTTCCCAGTACTCCCAGTGCCCCCAGTACCCCCAGTACCCCCTTTCCCAGTGCTCCCAGTGCCCCCAGTACCCCCTTTCCCAGCCCCCCCCCCGCACTATCCCCTTTCCCAATGCCCCCCTCCCCCCCTCCCAGTGCTCCCAGTGCCCCCTCCCCCAGTATCCCCCTTCCTACTGCTCCCAGCACGCCCCCTCCCCCCCTCCCAGTGCTCCCAGTATCCCCCTCCCTCCCGCCCCGGGGCGGGGCCGCCCAGGCCCATAAAGGCCCCGCCGGGGACCCCCGGCCAGACCCGCCCGGCCCGGCCCGGCCCCGGCACCATGAGCAGCGCGGCCGAGCCCCGCGGCGACAGGAAGGTAACGGCGGCTCCGCTCCCTCCCCGGTCCCCCCCTCCCTGCCCCGGGCCCGGCCCGGTTCGGGTTCGGCCAGGCCAGGCCCAGGCCCCTCCAGCCCAGTTGGGCCAGGCCCAGGCCTCTCCGGCCCAGCTGGGCCGGAGGGGCCTGGGCCTGGCCCAACTGGGCTCAGCCCGGTCTGGCCTGGCCCGGCCCAGACCCCTCTGGCCCAGTTTGGGCCCAGTCCGGCCTGGCCCAGACCCCTCTGGCCCAGTTTGGGCCCTGTCTGGCCTGGCCCAGACCCCTCTGGCCCAGTTTGGGCCCAGTTTGGTCCTAGTCTGGCCCGGCCCAGACCCTTCCGGCCCAGTTCGGGCCCAGTCTGGCCCAGTCCAGACCCTTCCGGCCCAGTTTGGGCCCGGTCCGGCCTGGTCCAGACCCCTCTGGCCCAGTTTGGGCCCAGTTCGGGCCCGGTCCGGCCTGGCCCAGACCCCTCTGGCCCAGTTTGGGCCCAGTCCGGCCTGGCCCAAACCCCTCTAGCCCAGTTTGGGCCCGGTCTGGCCCGGCCCAGACGCCTCCGGCCCAGTTTGGGCCCAGTTTGGGCCCGGTCTGGCCCGGCCCAGACGCCTCCGGCCCAGTTTGGGCCCAGTTTGGGCCTGGTCCGGCCTGGCCCAGACCCCTCTGGCCCAGTTTGGCCCCAGTTTGGGCCCGGTCTGGCCCGGCCCAGACCCCTCTGGCCCAGTTTGGCCCCAGTTTGGGCCCAGTCCGGCCTGGCCCAGACCCCTCTGGCCCAGTTTGGGCCCAGCCTGGTTCTGCCCAGTTAAGGTCCAGCCCAGTTCAGACTGGTTTGGGCCTGACCTGGCCCAGTTTGGCCCAGTTCAGCCTGGTTGGGTCTCACCTGCTTCAGCCCAGTCTGGCCCAGTTCAGCCCAGTTCAGCCAAACCCAGCTGAGGCCAGTTTGGCCCAGTTTAACCCCAACTCATCCCATCCCAGTTTAGCCCCATCGCCCAGTTTGGCTCCAGCCTTGATCCAGTTTAGTCCCAGTCTGGGCCTCGTCCCATCCCAGTTTAGTCCCAACCTGGCCCAGTTTAGTCCCGGGCTGGTGTCTTCAGACAACCCAGTTTAGTTCCAGTCCGGGCTCGGACCCAACCGCTTTATTCCGGCCCCAGTTTGGCCCCAGTTTGGCCCAGTTTGGCCCCAGTTCACCGTCTCTCCCCTCCAGCTCCTGAAGCCGCTGATGGAGAAGCGTCGCCGCGACCGGATGAACCGCAGCCTCGACCGGCTGCGGCTGCTGCTCCTGGCGGCCACCTGTGACGAGGTGGGGCTCCGTCGCGATAGCTGGGGCTCCGTCGCGATAGCTGGGGCGACTGGAGGGGCTCCGTCGCGATAGCTGGGGCTCCGTCGCGATAGCTGGGGCGACTGGAGGGGCTCCGTCGCGATAGCTGGGGCGACTGGAGGGGCTCCGTCGCGATAGCTGGGGTGACTGGAGGGGCTCTGTCGCGATAGCTGGGGCTCCGTCGCGATAGGTGGGGTGACTGGAGGGGCTCTGTCGCGATAGCTGGGGCTCCGTCGCGATAGGTGGGGTGACTGGAGGGGCTCTGTCGCGATAGCTGGGGCTCCGTCGCGATAGGTGGGGTGACTGGAGGGGCTCTGTCGCGATAGGTGGGGCGATAGGTGGGGCTCTATCACGACTGGAGGGGCTCAGTCACGATAGGTGGGGTGACTGGTGGGGCTCTGTCGCGATAGGTGGGGTGACTGGAGGGGCTCTGTGGCGATAGGTGGGGCTCTATCACGACTGGTGGGGGTGATAGGTGGGGCTCTGTCACGATAGTTGGGGCTCTATCGTGACTGGAGGGGCTCTGTCGCGATAGGTGGGGCGACTGGTGGGGCTCTGTTGCGACTGGAGGGGCTCTGTCGCGACTGGAGGGGCTCCGTCGCGATAGGTGGGGCTGTATCATGACTGTTCAGGGTGATAGGTGGGGCTCTGTCGCGACTGGAGGGGCTCCGTCACGATAGGTGGGGCGATAGGTGGGGCTCCATCGCGATAGGTGGGGCTCTATCACGACTGGCGGGGCTCTGTCGCGATAGGTGGGGCGATAGGTGGGGCTCCGTCGCGATAGGTGGGGCTCCGTCGCGACCGGAGGGGGCTCCGTGGCGCCAGAGCCTCCTGCCCTCACCCCCCTCCCCACAAATCTCTGTCTCTCTCCCCTCCCCCCCAGCGCCTCCGGAACCCCAAGGTGGAGAAGGCCGAGATCCTGCAGAAGACGGTGCGGTTCCTGCGGGCGCGGCCCCGCCCAGGTCCGTGCCTCAGTTTCCCCTGGCCGCCGCCATCACCCCGGGGTGGGGGTGTGGGGGGGACACACACACCCCCCCTCTCCGTGGGGTGGGTGGGTGGGTGGGGGGGTGGAGAGGGAGGGTGGTCACCCTGTTCTCTCTCCGGCGCAGACTCCGCGGGGACGGAGGAGCTGTTCCTACGGCGCTACCGCAGCGGCTACCGGGAGTGCCTGGCCCGTGCCGCCCGCTTCCTGCAGGCCCTCCCAGCGGAGCCTCCCCGGCCCGGCTCGGGCCCCGCGGCCGTCTGCCCCCCGGCGATGGTTGCCGGCGCCGCCGCCGCCGAAGCCCCCGGCCGCCATGGACTGCCCGTGCCGCGGGTGGGGCCCGCTTGCCCCAGTTACCCCAGTTACCGGCCCAGTTACCCCAACTTCGGGCCTACTCCGGGGCCTACCCACGGCCTTGGCTACCACCAGCCTGGTGATGGCGCCGGTTGCCGCAGCAACGGTCCCAGTTGGCCCAGCGACAGCCCCGGGGATGGTCCCAGTCGGCCCAGTGATGGGCCCGGTTGCCCTAGCGACAGGTCCCGGTGTCCCGGTTACCATGGTTACGGGCCTGGGCTGGGGCCTGGCCTCGGGCCTACTTCTGGGCCTAGCTGGGGGCGCAGCCTGGGGCCACAGCATGGCGCCAGCCCCAGCCCGGGCGGCCACAAGGACTCAGAGCGGCGCCGCACCCCGGAGGAGGAGGAGGAGGAGGAGGAGGAGGATGCGCCGAGGGAGAGCGGGGGGCTGCTGGGGCCCCCCCGCCATGTCTGGAGACCCTGGCCCTGAGCTTGGGGTGGGGGGGGGGGGGATGGGCGCAGCTTCCCCCGCTTCCTTACTGGGAGGATGGACTGGGGGGCACTGGGAGGGATGGGGGAACTGGTGTACTGGGAGACAGGCTCTTGAGCTGCTTGACGGGGAGGGAAGCCCTCCTGAAGTACTGGGAGGACTGGAGGAAGCTGGGAGGGTGGCGGGTTTCCCACTGGTGGACTGGGAGGGTGGCGGGTTGCTGACTGGCGTACTGGGAGGGGGAGTGGTTTTAACTGGTGTACTAGGAAGACAGGTTTTTAACTGGTATTAACGTGTGTTTAACTGGGATGCTGGGAGGACTGGTGGCTCTTGAACTGGGATACTGGGAGGACTGGTGGCTCTTGAACTGGGATGCTGGGAGGACTGGTGGCTCTTAACTGGGATACTGGGAGGCAGGCGGGCTCTGTGCTGCTCTGCTGGGAGGATGAGGGGCTCCCCCAGCTTGGCCAGGGGTTCACCCAGTCAGAACCCAGCCCTGGGTCCTGGTGGCCCAGTGGGTGGGGGGTGTGTTTGGGGGGGGTGGGGGGCACCTTGGGCCTCCCCGGGTTGGGGAACTGGGCAGAACTGGGAGGAATGGTTCTGGGTGGTACAGGCTGGGAGTGGGGGGGGTGGGTGTGGGGGGGTTGGGGGTGGGTTTGAGGGTCCTGCAGCTGGTTTTGGGGGGTGATGAGGTGGCGTTTGGGGGGGGGGATGGGGTCTGTTACCACGTCTCCCCAGTATGGGTGGACACTGGGTGTCCTGGCCACCCCCCCAGCCCAAACTGGGGAGGGTGGGGGTGGGAAAAGGGGGGTGTGGGGGGGGGGGAAGTGTAAATATTTGTTGTTATAACCTGATTTTCCCACCCCCAATTTGTGCCCCTTTTCCCCCACCCCCCACCCCAATTTGTACCCCCTTCCCCCCCCACCCCCCAATTTGTGCCCCTCCCCCCCCTTTTTTCCCCGTCTATCTGGGGGGTGGGGGGTGGGGAGGACAATACAGACTGTGCTGCACCCTGGGGTCACCTGGCTGCTTTGGGGGCTGGGGGGGACATGGGGGGCTGCGAGGCACCGGGGAACCCCCAACCCCTGGTCCTGGGGTGGTTTGGGGGGGGGGGGAGGGGGGCTCTATAGGGGGTTGGTCATGGGGAACCTTCCCCCCACCCTGGGGGGGATGTGGAGGGGGGTGAGGGCTGGGGGGCTGCATGGGGGGCGGGGGGGGGCTGATGGTGGGGGGCTCTGGGTGCCCCTTGAGTCCTCTGGGTGTGCTGGGGGTGGGGGGGAGGGATGGTGGGGTGGGGGTGGGATCCCCCTGTCCCTGGGTACCCTGTCACCCAGGCCCCCTGGTACCCCCATCCCCGGGTACCCCGTCACCCGGGCCACCCAGCCCCCTGGTACCCCCGTCCCTGGGTACCCCGTCACCCAGCCCCCTGGTACCCCTGTCCCCGGGTACCCCGTCACCCGGGCCCCCTGGTACCCCTGTCCCTGGGCTGGGGTCCCCGCTGCCCCCCGGGGCGCGGGGCCGGCGCTCTCCAGGGCTCTGCCTGCACCTCGACCTCCGACCCGCCCGCTAATCGCAGGAGACCTTTGGGTTCTGCCTCTGGCTCCTCTTATCGGAGTCTCTGTCCCTGGGTGGGTCCGTTTATCACTTCCCCCTCTTCTTCCTCCTCCCCGTCGCTTCCCCCCCTCTTCTTCCTCCTCCCCGTCGCTTCCCCCCTCTTCTTCCTCCTCCCCGTCGCTTCCCCCTCTTCTTCCTCCTCCCCGTCGCTTCCCCCCTCTTCTTCTTCCTCCTCCCCGTCGCTTCCCCCCTCTTCTTCCTCCTCCTCCCCGTCGCTTCCCCCCTCTTCTCCCTCCTCCTCCCCGTCGCTTCCCCCCTCTTCTTCCTCCTCCTCCCCGTCGCTTCCCCCCTCTTCTTCCTCCTCCTCCCCGTCGCTTCCCCCCTCTTCTTCCTCCTCCTCCCCGTCGCTTCCCCCCTCTTCTTCCTCCTCCTCCCCGTCGCTTCCCCCCTCTTCTTCCTCCTCCTCCCCGTCGCTTCCCCCCTCTTCTTCCTCCTCCTCCCCGTCGCTTCCCCCCTCTTCTTCCTCCTCCTCCCCGTCGCTTCCCCCCTCTTCTTCCTCCTCCCCGTCGCTTCCCCCCCCCTTCTTCCTCCTCCCCGTCGCTTCCCCCCTCTTCTTCCTCCTCCCCGTCCCTTCCCCCCTCTTCTTCCTCCCCCTCGTCCCTTCCCGCGGCCAGGAAGGTCCGTGATGAGGTGACGCCCACGCGGGCGATGCCGATGCTTCCCCCAGACCAAACTCTACCAAAGCTCCCGCTTCCCATCGCCCCAGAGCTTAATCCCACCCCTCTGCCCCCCAAATCCCACCGTCTGACCCCTTCCTGGGTCCCTCCTCTTGCTCCCTTTGTCCCAGTTCCTTACTGGGAATGGGGGGGCCCAGCTCTCACCACGGCCTCATCCCAGCTGCTCCCCGGGAGAAGCCGGAACCTCCGTTCTCAGCCTTTCCCCTGGAGGTTCATGGGGTTGGGTGGGGGTGTCTACAAGTGACCCCTTAGTCCTGGTTTTGGGGAGCTGGGGTGGGGGGGGATGGGACTGTGGGGCTCTGCTGTTCCACCCAGTAAGCACACCCAGGTCTGGGTTGGATTTGGGGTGACCCAGGGCCTGGGGGAGCGAGTTGTGGGTACAGGGGGGTTCCCTGGAAGCGGTGGTGGGTCTGTGGGGCAGAGCTGATGTACCCTGAGACACCGGGGTCCTGGGGAGCTGTGCAGACCACCACCAGGACCCCCAAAACACCCAGGAAGTCCCCAGGGAAGAGCTGGGCCACGCGGGTCCCGGCCGGGAGCAGAGGCTGTGGGGCCGAGCGGGTGTTCCCAGACACCCGTCTCCAAACTGGGGGGGTGTGTGTGGGGAGGGTCCACCTACTGTAGGTACCCCAAATAGTGTGGTGCACCCTGTGCTGTGATCCCCAACCCCCCCCAATCCCTCCCTCCCCTCTTTCCATCTCCCATTCACGCCGCGTCCTCGTGAAACCTCCAGCGGCACCTCCCCGGGTTCCGCGCGCGCGGTCGCGGGCAGCGGCCGTTATCTTTACAGCCCGTGTGACAAACCAGCCCCCTGTTTACCCAGGGAGCTGCGGAACATCTTTCTCCTTCACACCCCCACCCCCCCCTCCCCGTCGGGTGCGGCGGCGGGAACGTGATCACCCGCGGTGGTTATTGGGGCCATAACTCTCAGCTTTTCACAGCGCAGCGTAAGCGGCGCCCACATTCCACTTGGCACCAGGATCCTTCTCTTCTGGCCCCAAAAAAGGGTCATTTTGGCCCATTTTTCAGTATGTGGGAGGTTGAAGGCCCATCCAGGGGCCTACGCTGTGGCTGTGCGGCCTCGGGGTCTCCTATTCATACTTTGAATGTTAAATGACTCTCAGCTTTTCACAGTGCAGCGTAAATGATGCTCAGATTCCTCTTGGCACCAGGATCCTTCTCTTCTGGCCCCAAAAAAGAGACATTTTGGCCCATTTTTCAGTATGTGGGAGGTTGAAGGCCCATCCAGGGGCCTACGCTGTGGCTGTGCGGCCTCGGGGTCTCCTATTCATACTTTGAATGTTAAATGACTCTCAGCTTTTCACAGTGCAGTGTAAACGATGCTCAGATTCCACTTGGCACCAGGATCCTTCTCTTCTGGCCCCAAAAAAGGGACATTTTGGCCCATTTTTCAGTATGTGGGAGGTTGAAGGCCCATCCAGGGGCCTACGCCGTGGCTGTGCGGCCTCGGGTCTCCTATTCATACTTTGAATCTTAAATAACTCTCAGCTTTTCACAGTGCAGCGTAAAGGACACTCAGATTCCACTTGGCACCAGGAGCCTTCTCTTCTGGCCCCAAAAAGGGACATTTTGGCCCATTTTTCAGTATGTGGTGGGTCAGGCCCATCCAGGGGCCTACGCTGTGGCTGTGCGGCCTCGGGTCTCCTATTCATACTTTGAATGTTAAATGACTCTCAGCTTTTCACAGCGCAGTGTAAACGATGCTCAGATTCCACTTGGCACCAGGATCCTTCTCTTCTGCCCCCAAAAAAGGGACATTTTGGCCCATTTTTCAGTATGTGGTGGGTTTCAGGCCCATCCAGGGCCCTACGCTGCCTCAGGTCTCCTATTCGTACTTTGAATCTTAAATAACTCTCAGCTTTTCACAGTGCAGCGTAAATGATGCTCAGATTCCTCTTGGCACCAGGATCCTTCTCTTCTGGCCCCAAAAAGGGGACATTTTGGCCCATTTTTCAGTGTGTGGTGGGTCAGGCCCATCCAGGGGCCTATGCCGTGGCTGCGCAGCCTCGGGTCTCCTGTTCATACTCTGAATATTAAAGATGTTTCTCATTTTTCCATGGGAATGCAACTCCTTGGGTGGAAATGATTCCCAGGCCAGGAAACTGAGGCAGAAGCTGTTGGTGTAAGTTATTTAATAATGAAAACGGGGGTCTGAGACTCTCATTGTTGTTGGGTGGCCCCAGGCCCACCTGTGGGAGGCCTGCTGGGCCCTCCCTTTCCTCAAGTGGCAGAGAAAGTAACTCCAGTTAAAGGGGGAAGTGGGATCACCTGGGGTTTTCCTCCCTGTTGGAGGGGAGAAAGGAGGGGAGAGGAGGAAGGAGAGGAGGGGAGAGGAGGAAGGAGAGGAGGGGAAAGGAGGGGAAGGGAGGAAGGAAAGGAGGGGAAAGGAGGAAGGAAAGGAGGGGAAAGGAGGAAGGAAAGGAGGGGAAAGGAGGAAGGAAAGGAGGGGAAAGGAGGAAGGAGAGGAGAGGAGGAGGAAGGAGAGGAGGAGGAAGGAGAGGAGGAAGGAGAGGAGGGGAAAGGAGGGAGGAGAGGAGGGGAGAGGAGGAAGGAGGAGGAGGAAGGAGAGGAGGAAGGAGAGGAGGAAGGAGGAGGAGGAAGGAGAGGAGGAGGAAGGAGAGGAGGAGGAAGGAGAGGAGGAGGAAGGAGAGGAGGAGGAAGGAGAGGAGGAGGAAGGAGAGGAGGAGGAAGGAGAGGAGGAGGAAGGAGAGGAGGAGGAAGGAGAGGAGGAGGAAGGAGAGGAGGAGGAAGGAGAGGAGGAGGAAGGAGAGGAGGAGGAAGGAGAGGAGGAGGAAGGAGAGGAGGAGGAAGGAGAGGAGGAGGAAGGAGAGGAGGAGGAAGGAGAGGAGGGGAAAGGAGGGAGGAGAGGAGGGGAGAAGAGAAGGGAGAGGAGGAAGGAGAGGAGGGGAGAAGAGAAAAGAGAGGAGGGGAGAAGAGAGGGGAGAGGAGGGGAGAAGAGAGGGGAGAGGCGAGGGATGGGGGTGGTGGTTGTTTCTTGCAGGCTGGTGAGCTCTTTGCTTGAGGAGGGGGTGGTTCCCCCCCCCGCGTTCCCCAACCTCAGCGTCAGGATTTGCGGCGCTGACTCCGCTCTCAACAGAGAAATAACCCCCCAAACGCCCTTTCTGTCCCTTTCCGGGTGGGTGGGTGGAGTTCCTGGAAAAGGGGGGGTGGTTTTCCCTGGGTTTCCCTTGGAATCCCCCCCCAGCCCCGCCCCCGGCGTGCCCCGGGTGGGTGTTTGGCTGTTTTGGTGTGAAAGGAACAGATTTTAGGGGCGGGATCATCGACTCCCCACGGCGGAGTTTGTTCTGCGGGTGGGGTCTGACCCGCAGAGTTCCCAGGACCTTCGGAATCGGTTGTCGGACTTCAAGGGACTGGCTGGAATTCCCTTGGCTTGGCCTGGCTGATTTCCAGGATGGAATTGGCTTTTGATTCCTGGGAGCCTCACGGGGTGTGTGGGGGGGTTACAGAGAACCACCCTCGTGATTTGGCGACGTTTCCACTCGCCGTCGCCGTCCGATACCGCGACCCGGCGCTGGAAACGGGGGTTCAGGGCCGCGAGTCTGTGGAATCAGCAAACTGAGGTTGTAAATCCTTGTGGGGGGGGGGGGAATAAAAACCACCCCAGGGTTGAGAGGGAGGAAGGAAAAGAAAAGCTCAGCTGGTCAGGAGGCATCCAAGGGCCATTGGCCAACGGGGTCAGCGAACGAGGCGCCTGGGCGATAACAGGAGGGAATAAAACGTGGATTCCCAGCCCGGCGCGACGGATGGAGAAGGTGGAAAGGCTGTAAGGTATGTAAGTCCAACTTGCCAGCTCTGTCTTTGTCAGGAGGGTTGTTCTCCCTGTCCAGCCACTGGGGTTTTTGGGAGGTTTTTTTTGGATTTTTGGGGTTTTTTTAAATAAAAACAAAGAAATTGAATAAATTTTATCAATGAAGCGGGAAAAGGAGAAATAAAATTTCATCAGTTTTATATTTAAAAAAAAAATCAGCAGAAAAAAATGTTGGTGCTGCTTTTATTTATCAAAACCCAAATGAGATATAAATGGGGAAAAAAAAAACCCGTAGAAATAAAAATTGGGAAAATTTATATAGAAATTAGAAATGCAAGAAAAAAACAACCCACCTTCTAACCCAAATTTGACTGTTTTTTGTTAAAAATAACTGGAAATTTCTAAATCCAGCATCCCTGTTCCTGCAGCTGAAGGATTGGGAATGAAAGGATGGGAAGTTGGATGTTGGGGTGGTTTGGGGCTGTTTTGACGTTTCTTATTTTTTGGGATTGGTGGTCAAAATTCTGGTTATTGCTGCTGCTATTTCAGGGTTTTCCCCCCCAAAAAAGAGACTGTTGGTTCTTGGGCTCCTGCTGTGAGAAGGGATTGCAGAGGGGCAGTTTTGGTGGTTAAAATTGCTATTGTTTGCTGATTAAAATTGATAATATTTGGTGGTTAAAATTGATACTTTTCAGTGTAATTTTCTCTCTGTGATGGGCTTGAGCATTTCTAGTTAGTTATTTTTTGTAATCCATGTAGTTTTCTTCTCTTTTTTATGAATAATTCTCTATTCCTCTTTGTGTTTTAAGGGCACATTCACATCCTCCTTTAGGCAACGGTAGGTTTTGATTTAAAATTAAATTATTTCTATTAAATAATTGGGGTTTTTATTCAATTATTGGGGTTTCTATTAAAATAATTGTGTTTTTTTTCTGGCAATATAGGGAAAAAAATAAAACCCCAAACCACAACCAACCCTCTGTAATCAGAGCTGGATGAAAATTCCCTCCTGTGTGTATTTTTGGGGAAAACAAACATTTTAGTGATGAGTTGTGACACCCAGAGGAGTCTGGCTGTGGGAATTAGTGCGCTTGGCCGCGCGGTGCCTTGGTGGGGGCGGTGATACGGTTTCAAGAGTGAAATAATTCCCAGAGTTGCCCCAAATTCCTGATTTTATGATGTTTTTTTAAACTGGTTTCTTTACACAACGCTGGTGGTCTGGGCGTAGATGGAAAAGAAGAAGAAATTCAGCAAGTTGGAGGTTATATTAATCGTCCTCTTCTGCTTGGTGGTGGCCGTCGCCTGCGTCCTCATCGGGGTTTTGGCACCTAGGGCAACCGTAGTCGAAACCGAAGACACCGGTAAGCGCCGATTTCTGCTGAATCAGGGGAAAAAAGTCCCTTTGGGTCTCCTGGAGAAATTTAAATGATATAAAAGTATGAAATGACAATAGATTGGAGTATTTGCACACCATACCTAGTAATAGAAGGAATGATGAGAACCCGTGCTTGTGATATATAAGGTATAATTAATTTATATAGGATTATTTTAGAAAGTCTCTATAATTGTAATAAAAGTGACCTAGAGTAGAAATATCTTGGACCATATGATGGATTAATGCGTGCTTAATTCATATAGCATCACCCAACAATAGCTGTGGGGATATCCAGGTGAAATCCTGGAATTTTCATGGGCATAAATAAGATTTAAAACATTCCATCATGGGCAGGAATTGGGCAGCGCTACCGGGGTCTGATGGGGGGTTGGAGGGATGTAACGCCTGCTGTGATCAGGGTCTTCAAGAACATGGAAAAATCACCAACTACCACCCAAACTCCCCCCTAAAAAGCTAAAAAAAAAGAGAATAAAGGTTATTTTGCTGCTTTCAGAACATGTTCTGGCTCTCGATGCCTCCCCGTTAGGCACGGGTGAAGCGGGCACACGTGCTGATAACAGGGCCAATAAATGGGGTGGTGGTGTAGTTAGAGGCGAGTTTTATTGGCCCTGAACTACTGTTTCTGTTGTTGGCTCCATTTTCTACCTGTCAAAAGGGGAGAACTTCAATGTTTTTTTAACATTAAAGAGTTAAAAACCAAAAGAAGGCTGGAGTAGGCCGAAGCAGGCCGAAGCCTTGTCGCGCGCAGAGAAATACCGTGAACTGTAAAAACCTCTTCTGGCCCATCAGACATTGAGCATCGTAGGGACACCCCTGTGTTCAAACCTCATCTTCCCCACCCCTTATTTTTCTGCCTTTATTATTTTCCTTCTAAAAGAATCTTATGAAACGAGTTGGTGGTGGTTGAGGCCTGGCCGAAGCCGTGGTTGAGCCGAGAAACCGCTTGGGGAAAATCCTAAGAAGATGTTTCACAGCATCACTTGGAGTGATGACCGTGATGATGATGATGATGATGATGATGATGAATTGAGATTCACACCCCCCCCTCCATTTGTTTCTCTGCCTCACAGAATTTTCCCCAGTCTGCCTGAACGTCGACACAGCCGAGCGGATCGACTGCATCCCCGACCAAGTCGCCAGCAAGGTCTGAAATCATAAGGCAAATAAGCAAAAAATAAGGTTTTTCTAGCATAGGATAAACTATTCCAATTTAATAACAAACAAATCACCTTTTTATACCAAAACGAAGGGGTTTTATCCTTTTTTTCCCACCTGAATATTTTTTGGTGACGTGCAGCCACCAATATTCACCAATTTAACTGATTTCAGCCCATTACTAAGTTGGGTTTTTTCTCCTTGTGTGAGCGTTGGGATCAAAATCCATCCCACTGATTAAAATTTCAGTTGGAAACAAAATTGGGCTGACACCCCCTCCCCAACTCGGTTGGAAATATTCCTGCTTTGCCTAAACTTCCCTCTTCTTTTTTTTGGGGTGGGGGGAGAATTCAGAAAACCAGGTGAATTATTTCAGTTTCACAGAAAAAAAGCCCAACCCTGCTGTCTTAGTGCAATAAACCAACATTTGACAGAATTTGGCTGCTAAAATTGGCATTAAAGGTCGAACCTCTCCTCGGTGGGAGCTGGCGCGTAGCGTCGGAGCGGCCTTGTGAGTCATTTTAATCTTTAATTAATACCCCGGCGCCAAGGGACTGGTGTTAATGATTAAGCCTAGAATTTAATATTGAAGTTATAACTTACTATTGGCCTGAAATTTTGCTGAATTAGAGGATGGAAGAGGAGGAGGAGGAGGAGGAACACGTACCGGGGCGGGAGTCTTGCTGCGGTTGTGCTGACGATTCTACCTGGGTCTTTAATTAATTAGTTGAGTCCCACTTTTTACATCTCCCCTGGGATGTCCAGCTGGGGGACACGCTCATGGAGGTGGGGGGGACTTCTGATAAATATGGGTGGGTTTTGGGGGGGCCTCCTGTGAAATAATGGCGCAGACAACACGCGCGCTCGGGCTGATGCCTTCACCCCGCGGCAGGGCAGAGTTCGGGGTCGCTGTAAAACCTCTGCCTTATCTCTAAATAATCCTGGCTTTGGTTCCCCTTGGGCTCTGCTCCCTATCTGGGATCTGTGGGGTGGTTTTACAGCCCGGAGGGTGGGGTGGGACGGGGCAGGGCTGTTTATTTACACGTGGCCAGCGCTTTTGTAACAGCGCAGATATAACTTTTTCGGGTGGACTCTGGTCCTTTGTGGGCACTGGGCGTGAAAGATAAACTCTAAAATAGAGAGATAAACTCTGGAATAGATAAGCACTACGAGATTTACATCCATTTATGCGTGTGTGCAGCTGCTACTCCACGCTCCCTGGAAATGCCAAGTCATTAAAAGTAACGAGGACAATTTAAAGCCTTATTTGGACGTTTATTGGCTGGTTTGGGCTGGAAGGGGAGATATTTTTAAGGGTTTTGTTTGAATAGTCTGTGGGCTTGAAGGAATAATCAGAAGATGGTTGAACTGTAGGATGTGTTGGGTGGGAAGGGACCTTCCAAGGCCATCCAGTCCCACCCTGCAGCGAGCAGGGACATCTTCACTAGAGCAGGTTGGTTAGAGCTTCATCCGCTCCTCACCTTGAGGGTCTTCAGGGATGGGGCCTCCACCACCTCTTTGGGTCACCTCTCAGAGAGAAGAACGTCTTCCTCAGGTCTCCTCTAACCCTGCCCCACTCTACCCCATCACCCCTCGTCCCATCGCTCCTCACAAACCTTCCAACCCACCTTGACGTGCCCAACGTTGGGCTGGTGACTCAACCAATGCCACAAGACACCCAGAAAACATGGAGGAACCCCAAAATGTTGGGGGGTTTTTGGTTTGGTGGGGGGTGTTTTTGGCCAAGCCAACCTTCACTGCCCTACAGTCTTCACCACAGGACTGTTTTTCCTGGAAACAACAGCCAATTTTCCACTCTCAGCCCCCAAAACAACTCTGCCACCAATCAGACCCGAGATGGAGGGTGCACAAATGACACTGGGCTCTGTGGTGGGTGCGTTTCATGCTGGGATTTACTGGTATTCATAAAAAAAACCCCCCTCCTCTTGGCACCAGGGCCTCTGCACCCTCCGTGGCTGCTGCTGGAGCCCCCAGAGTGACACCAGCGTGCCCTGGTGCTTCTTCTCCGCAAACCATGGCTACAGGGTGGAGGGAGGGCTGCAAACCACCACGGAGGGTAAGTTGGCACCAAAGGTCCCATGATTTGGGGGGGATCAGGTTTTCATTCTAAGAAACCTTATTTGGTTTTATTTTATCTTAATTTTTATTTTTTTATTTAATTTTTAAAATTGATTTAATTTCACTTCAATTTCAGTTTTAAAACTTAAACTGTAATTTAATTTCACTTTATTTTTTTTTATTAATAATTTAATTTTTCGTTGGGCTTAATCTTTATTAATTCAATTCCCACTTCAAAATTTTCCCTTTCTCTTTACCCTTCCCTCCTTCCCTTTCACCCTCCCTCCACCCCCAGGGTTTCAAGCTACGCTGACTCGGCTCTCCTCGCCCTCGCTCTTCGGGGACGACATCAGCACCGTCCTCCTCACAGCCCAGTACCAGACCCCAAATCGCTTTCGATTCAAGGTGAGGTCTTTTTCTCCTCATTTCTGCCCTGGCTGCTGCACAGGGGGGGGGAAATTCCCAGTATCTTGACCAGTAAACCCTGTCTTGTTCACTGGTGTTGGCCACGTCTTGGCGCGACGCTGTTTTGCCACGGGGTGGTTTGGGGTCTTCTGTTCCCCCACCGAGCTGAATTTGCGTGTTGTGCTGGAAAGTGTTCAAATTTGGGTGTTAATTTCTAAATTCCTGGTTTTAACAGCTCACTGACCCTGCAACGAAGAGGTTTGAGGTTCCACACGAACACGTGGGATCTTTCAGCGGTCAGGCGGCCGCCGATTTGAAGTACAAAGTTGATGTCCAGCAAAACCCCTTTGGCATCAAGGTGACCAGAACAAGCACTGGGAAAGTTCTGTGAGTAAATTTTGGGGCTTTTTATCCTTTAAAGCAGCATAGAATGTGTTGGGTGGGAAGGGACATCCAGTCCCACCCTGCGGTGAGCTGGGGACACCTTCACTGGAGCAGGGCACTCAGAGCCCCATCATCCCTCCTTTTCTAGTTTAAACCATCACCCCTCATCCCATCACTCCACACCTTCAGGAACAGCTCTTCCCCAGTTCTCCTCTAGGCACCTTTCAGGGTCTGGAAGGCTGCTCTAAGGTCCCCCCAGAGCCTTCTCTTCCCCACGCTGAACAACCCCACTCTCCCAGCCTGTCTCTGTAGGAGGGGTGCTCTGTGTAGACAAAACTTGGGAGCTGGAGAGGTCTATCTCATGGGGTTTAGGTTTTTGCCACCTCTGTTCACCAGTGATGATGTGAAGTCCTTCCCTGGCATCACCTCCTACCACATCGTTCCCATCTTGTCTGTGATGCTCTTCCTGAAGGTCTCAGCTCCCCCTTCCCCCACCAAATCAGGGTGGTAGGAGGCCAGTTGGTACCAACCAAGGCCACCAAGTTGCTCTTAGAAAATCATAATAAATTATTCAAAGTGCTCCTGTGCTGAAGGATTTTAATCTGTTTTCTTCAAAAAAAACCCCCCAAATCTGAAGAAAACAAAGCTGGGTCCCCAGCCTTCTGCTGAGACCGACTGAAAGGTGGCAGCCTGGGGAGAAAATATTGATTAAATCAATTTAAAAAGTGATTACTGAGCTGGTGGCTAGCAGGAGTCGGGTTGCTATCAAACTCGTCGAGTCTAATTCGTTAGGGTTTCCTTTATTCCCCTCTACTAGCCTTGTTTGCTGCCTTAAAAGCCTCTCTGGAGCCTAATTTACCATTAATGAGCCCGTGAAAGGTGGGGTGGATGCTCAGGACCGGTTCAGTAGGCACGTGGAGAGTAGTTTAATTCAGTGGGACCTGTTTGGATCGGCGCTCTGGAAGGTTCCTGAAGTTTTCTTTAGGTTTTCATCCACTTTGGGGGGGGAAAAACCTGGTTGTGTTTTAAGTTTTTAATTAAAGAAGCTTATTAAAAAAACCTCCCAGTGTCTTTACCATGGTATCCAGCACGACTGGCTTGGGCCAAGGGATGGGGTCCAGGGGATGAAGTGGGTAGTGAGGGGTTTTGGGAGGAAATCCTTCAGAATAAAACCCCCCTCCCCATGGTTCCACCAGGTTTGATACCACCATTGGCCCGCTGGTCTACGCCAACCAGTTCCTGCAGCTCTCCATCAGGCTTCCCAGCAGCAACGTCTACGGGGTGGGCGAGCACGTGCACAAGCAGTACAAGCATGACCTCAACTGGAAGACCTGGCCCATATTCAGCAGGGACGTGGCTCCTTCTGGAGTAAGTGCCTGTTTTATTACCTTGCCCTTCTTTCCAGGGACATGCCAGAGCCCAGTCCCAGTTGGCACGTTAAGGACCTCCAGTTAACCTTGGCTTCTTCTCCTTCAAGACCTCCCAAGCGTCGTTAACACCTGAGATGCCACTGAATGCAATCCCTGCTGGAATCAATTTTCCTAAGTTATTTGGACTGAATTGGTTGGGTTCTGCTGCAGGTCGGCTCATGAACACAAATACCTGTCAGGCTTCATCATTTTTACTGTTTTCTTCAGCCTTTTCCCCCAGTTTTTCTTGCACTGCTGTAGCCATTGCTCGGTAGACAGGTTCTTCCCATTGTTGAACATCACAGGTGGTGTATTATGGGATACCACAGGGTGTGTGGAGTTACTCTGTGTGTATGTGACAGCTTTTCTGCTTTCCTTTCAGAACATGGATAACTTATATGGTGCTCAGACTTTCTTCTTGTGTTTGGAAGACAACACTGGGGCCTCACTTGGTGTTTTCTTGATGAACAGCAATGCCATGGGTAAGGATGGGTAAGGATGGGAAGGGATTCAGCAAGGCCCAGTGCTGGGGTCTTGGACTTTGGTCATGATAACCCCCAGCAGAGTGACTGGAGAGCTGCTTGGGAGAGGAGGACCTGGGGGTGTTGGTGATTGAGGACACGGTCTAGAGGTGGGCTGGGGTTAGGGGGTGGTTGGATTCAAAGATCCTGAGGGTCTCTTCCAACCCAAGTGATTCTGTGGCTATTTAAATACCAAACAAAAGGAGAGCTGAAGATGTTCCACCTGCATTGTGAGCCCCAGTCGTGGATCTGGGTTTCCTGTAATAGTTTTGTTTGATATTTTCTCCTGAACAGCTTTGACTTCACAGTTATTAGAGGTTTGGGTCGTATCCACCTTGATTTGGCACCTTGTGGGTTTGTTTTTCGCTTGCAGAGGTCTCCCTGCAGCCAGCACCAGCTGTCACCTACAGAACAATTGGTGGAATTCTGGATTTTTACATCTTCCTGGGAGACACCCCTGAGCAAGTGGTGCAGGAGTACGTGACGGTACGTTGGTGACCCCCAACCCAAAGGTGGGGCATCCTCCATCCTTGGAGACACTCAAAAGCTTGGCAGAGGACAGACCTGGGCAGGTGGCTCTTGCTTGTTCTGCTTTGACCAAGGGTGATCTTTGAATTTTGAGGCTTACCTCCAAAAAAAACACCTGTGGGGCAAACATTGGGTTTAAGTTTTCTATTTCCTTATCTCTTCGTTACCTTATGAACCCAAAATCAGAACTGGAGGTTTGCCTCTGACCTGTGATGCTGGTATGACAGCTGAGGTTTATGGCAGTATCTGTACATCTGCAGACCTACTGAAGCATCTATGGCAATATGTATGGTTTGGGGCCCAAAAAAATCCCATTCCCATTTCCCTTTACCCCTTTGCCTTTTTTTTCCCTCCCCTTTTTTTCTCATTTTCCCTTTTTTTCTCTCCCCTCTGTTGCCTTTGGGTTTCATCTCCAGTTCATCGGGCTGCCGGCGCTGCCTTCCTATTGGACTCTGGGATTCCACCTCAGCCGCTACGATTATGGGTCTCTTGATGAGGTGAAGGCTGTTGTGGACAGAAACAGGGCAGTTGGACTCCCTTACGTGAGTAAAAATGTGGTTTTTTGGTTTTTTTTCCCCTCCCTCTTCTTTTCTTCTTGGCCATTGGCGTTGGCTGCCTCGTTTTCTAAATCGGACGCTGAACGATTTTGGGTGCCGCTCTCTCCCTTCAGTTCAAACTTCCCAGCCCCAATATATTTATTTCCCCATAAGACACATCCCTTTGGCTTCATCTGGGAAACAATGAGGTCAAACCCAGTACACCAGTTCCCTCTTTTTATCCTCTGAGAAGCCCTGGAAAATCAAACACTTCATTGAGCCAGAAGCTCTTTCTTTTTCTCTTCCCGATTTAACGATGGATATCAGGGTTAAAAAAAAGACTTCAAGTGCCCACCCCCAGCCTGAGGCTGGATCCCACCAGCAGCTTTCCTGGGTGTTTTTTAAATTCACGTGCAGCTTGTTGGGAAGATGCACCGTGCCCCAACGTTCCCTTCCCTTCCAGGACGTCCAGTACACGGACATCGACTACATGGAAGCCAGGAAGGATTTTACCTACGACAAGGTGAACTTCAAGGACCTCCCCAATTTCCAAGCTTACATGCATCAGGCTGGGCAGAAATACATTGTCATCTTTGTAAGTGTTGTGGCTGTTTATTTTGCCGTTGTAAAGAGCGTTGTTATCCTCACGTATATTGTAGGTGTAATTAATGAACGTTGTATGTAATTAATATACATTAGAGATGGAATTAATCCGTGTGTCCTCACACCACGCTTCATTCTGTGTGACTGCTGGGCTCTATGTAATAATTGCAGGGAACTAATGATGGGTGGAGAGAGGAATTACCTATAAAAAAAGCTCCACGTCATCCATACATCGTTATCGTTGCCATGACGACGATGGCGATGCTGTCGCCCGTCTTCCCACGGGGTTCTGTGTGATCACTGAGAGCCAATAACTGGTGGAGAGAGCTGGGGGGTTCATGGGGTTTATTTCTCCCCTCTTTCAGGATCCTGCTATCAGCATATTGCCTCGGGCTGATAACTCCTCCTACGAAGCCTACGAGAGAGGACAGCTCAAGAAAGTTTGGATCTACGAGTCGGACGGAGTAACGCCGCTGGTGGGAGAGGTAAAAATGACATCAAGTCAAGTCAGAGCCCAAATCCTGGTTCATTTTGCCCCAGGGGGAGCTCCCATTTTTCTGCTGCTCTCTTCCATAACACTTCCTGGGGTTTTTTTAAATAATATTTATTTATAATGGGGTTTTTTTGGGGTTTTTTTTTCTTAAATTTTTGATTTTCCAGAAGGGAAAGTGAGTTTTGAAGGTTTGGGAAGCACAGGCAGTTTCTTCTCAGTAGTTATCAGAGAGCCAAGTCCTGCTCTGCTGCTTTGAATATCTGTTTATCACTCTGTGTTTGTCATTTGGTTAAAATTTGCACGACTTCCAAATCATTCTGACCTTAAAAAACAGCTGGAGTGTAGAACTCAGAGGTCCAAAAGAAAAGAAAGCCACTTTATCTCTGTCAGTGAATGTAAGAATATTAATTAATATTAATTGAAATGGATATACACTGGCTAGTAATGATCATTACATCATTAATTCTACTTGATATTAATGAAGGACAATAATGCACTCTTGTGATTCACAGCTCAGACCACTCTCCTGACCAGAGCTGTCCTGCAAAACTACTAATCCTGAGGTTTTTAGCCTCAAATGCTTCTCTGAGAGCACAGACCTCGCCTGAATCTGAAGGGAATTGGAGGGTGTTAATCTTCCTGCAAGTCCAGCAATGGTTTAATTTAATTAATTCAATTAATTAATCTTTTAATGGCAGGTGTGGCCAGGAAAAACAGTCTTCCCAGACTTCACCAACCCCGACTGCACCAGCTGGTGGGTGGAAGAATGCAAACTGTTTCATCAGCAGGTGCCCTACGATGGGATCTGGATTGTGAGTAACTCCTCAAATTTTCACCTTTTGCCCCAAAAAAAAACCCCCAACCCCAAAGAGGTGAACAGGCAAGTCAGGGTTTTATCCTTGTGGGGACTTTAATAAATGCTGCTTTGTGGGAAAGATCATTTTCCCCCTAGAGAAAGTCTTTGCCCTTCAAAGAACAACACCCTTTTCCTTAATATTTTGATTTTTAGGTTGGTAAAGTGACTTTTCTCAGACCAGAACAAGCAGATTTTGTTTGTAACAGAGGATTTTGGAAGAATGATCATGCTGTATGTCTCCAGTTTGGGTGGAGCCCCACCACCACCACTTGAAATGATAATTTTTGGCGCTCACAGATGGAATTTGCTCTTGGGTTGTTTTCATGAATTTGATGTCCTGGTTGCTGGGGGAGGAGCTCAGCAGCTTCTGAACTATTTCACACACCTTTTCCTGTGCCCTCAAGTTGCTGCAGATGTGTTTGCAATCCTCTCTGTAGCTGGAAGCCTGAGAGTCAGTGCTTGGAATCAATTTTTAGAGCTTAAAAATCTGGATTTGCCTCTTTTTTCCCCCCAGGATATGAATGAAGTAGCCAGCTTTGTTCCAGGCTCAGTTAACGGCTGTGGGCAGAATGACTTGAACTACCCTCCCTTCACACCCCGTAAGTCCTCCCTCTTTAGAGGTGGAGTGAGAATGAATTGTCCCCTCAGCTGAGAGGAAACGAGGAGATCTTTTCCCTGTGGATTTATGGAGGGGGTTTTCAAGAGTTCTCAGTGTGTCTGAAAGCACAAATATACCTCCAGCCAGGTCAAGGATGAGGTTTATTTGGTACCCCATTAAAAACAAACCCCTCTCCAATTAACATTGTCTTAATTAGACATCACAGCAGCGTTAATTTTCTTGCAACACCAACGATTTTGGAGGTGTGGGCTGGGCTAAGGTGGGATTTTAAACCCTTCATCGAGGCAGAAAGTTGATCGTTGCTGGTAGGAGATCGAATTAATCAAAAGTAATGAGGGTGAAGAACAGAAATATTTCTAGAAATGGTTCTCTCTCTCTCTCTTAATTTCTTTTTCTCCTTAATTGAATTGATCCTCGTTACAGCCTTCCAGTCCCTGATGGGAGCTTATAAGCAGGAGGGGATAGACAATGGCAGGACAAGGGGGGAATGGATTAAAACTAGAGGAAGGAAGGTTTAGATTAGATATAAGGGGGGCTGGGACAGGCTGCCCAGAGAGGGGGTGGGTGCCCCATCCCTGGGGGTGTCCAAGGCCAGGTTGGATGGGGCCCTGGGCAACCTTGTGTAGCTCCAGACTGGAGGTTGGTGTCCCTGCCTGTGGCAGGGGGTTGGAGCTCTGGGACCCTTGGGGTCCCTCCCAACCCAGACCAGTCTGTGACTCTATGATCCAGTTTATTTTTGCCAAAACATAATCTGTTTTACATATTCCCCCCCCCAGATATTCTGGACAGAGTGTTGTATTCCAAGACTGTCTGCATGGACGCAGTGCAGGTGTGGGGGAAGCAGTATGACGTGCACAACCTCTATGGATACTCCATGACCCTCTCAACGCAACGGTGAGGAACCCCTCTCTGTCCTTCAGCTTATTTATCACCATGAATGAGTGAGTGTGAACAAACAGCACCACAAGGTTGGAAGAGACCTTTGAAGATCACTGAGTCCAACCATTCCCATCCTGAGCTAAACCAGATCTCTGAGCCCCTCATCAGCCCTTTGTTTGAACCCACCCAGGGAAGGTGACTCAGCCCCTCCCTGGGCAGCCTGTTCCAGCCCTCACAACTCTTCCAGTAAAGAATTTGTTTCTAATACCCAATCTAAACCTGCCCTGGGGCAGCTTGAGCCCACTGCCCCTTGTCCCATCTCCTGTCCCCTGGCTGCAGAGACCATCGCCCACCTCTCTGCACCCTCCTGGCAGGGCAGGGGAGGTGGGGAGGTCTCCCCTCAGCCTCCTCTTCTCCAGGCTCAGCACCCCCAGCTCCCTCAGCTGCTCCTCAGAGGATTTGCCCTCCAGCCCCTTCCCCAGCCTGGTTGCCCTTCTCTGCACTCGCTCCAGGACCCTCATGTCCTTCTGATGCTGAGGAGCCCAGAACTGGACCCAGCACTGGAGCTGCAGCCTCCCCAGTGCCCAGCCCAGGGGCACAATCCCCTCCCCAGCCCTACTGGCCACACTATTCCTGACACAAGCCAGGATACCACTGGCTTTCCTGGCCCCCTGGGCACACTGCTGGCTCACGTTCATCCTGCAGACCCCCAACACCCCCAGGTCCTTCTCTCCTGACATCTCCCCAGCCAGTCTCCCCCAGCCTGTAGCTCTGCTGGGGGTTGTTGTGTCCCATGTGCAGGACTCTGCCCTTGGCCTTGTTAAACCTCATCCCACTGGGCTCAGCCCATCAGTCCAGCCTGTCCAGATCCCTCTACTACAGATGTACCCATCTCCCCAACTTTTAATACAAAATAATGGGGGTTTTTTTGGGCCTAATTCCCCAATGTTTGTCCTTCCAGGGCGATTGAAGCTTTGTTTCCTGGCAAACGAAGCTTCCTCCTTTCGAGGTCGACTTTTGCAGGCTCAGGAAAATACACTGGACACTGGCTGGGGGATAACGCCGCCACGTGGGACCACATAAAATGGGCAATACCTGGAATGCTGGAATTTGGCCTCTTTGGAATCCCTTATGTATGGAAATAGCCGTTTATGGCACCTTTTCATAATAAGCCAGTGGCTGTGGGGGCAGATCAAGGCTGATCTGTCAGGTAGAAGTCCACCTGAATGGGGAAAAAAAAACCCAGAAACAGCAAAAAAAGAGTGTGTGTGGGGAAAAAAATTGTATATAAAATTACAAAAGTATTTAGAAAGAAGTGTAGGAATCTTATTATTTAATATAAATTAAGATGTAAGAGGTTAGGGGCAGAATAAATGGGTCACCCAGAAAGAAACTGGAATCCCCCTCTAGAGTTACAAAAGTATTTAGAAACAAATGTGGGAATCAATGGTGTGATTTAATATCAATTTAAATGTAAGAGGTTAGGTGTAGGATCCCCTAGAAAGAGACTTTACTGAAGGAATTGAGAGGGGGATGAATCTTGCTGGAAAACTGGTGTTCACCCAGCAACACCCGGCGCAAAGGGCACTTGAGGGACTTCAGAAGCTCAACCAGAGGAGAAACCCAAGGAGAGAATTTGGGTTGGGGG
Organism: Gallinula chloropus; assembly: GCF_964237585.1. Lineage (NCBI taxonomy): Eukaryota > Metazoa > Chordata > Aves > Gruiformes > Rallidae > Gallinula > Gallinula chloropus. The sequence goes on along the minus strand of NW_028168255.1, from coordinate 113,852 downwards.
GAGAGGATTGGCCCAGCCGGTGTGGAAATAGATGGGATGACTCTGCTCTGCTCTCCCTTTTTAAGATTGGAGCAGACATTTGTGGCTTCTTTGAAGACGCCACCGAGGAGCTTTGCAGGCGCTGGATGCAAGTTGGGGCCTTTTACCCCTTTTCCAGGAACCACAACACTGAAAAATGCATCGTGAGTCCCAAACCCTGCTGTGGCAGCTTGTGCCGTGGTGCTAATTAGGTTCAGCGCTGGTAATTACCCATGGTTGAAGGGTTGGCTGGGTTGAAGCTGGCAGAACCTCACGCTCTGGGGAATCCTGGCTTTGGGGAGGGGTGTTAATTGTGGCTGCTGGTGAACGGGATGAATTCAGCATCAATTTTGTTGTCCAAAATCATCATCTGACGTCACGTTTGGTCCCCGTTGGCGGTGGCCACGGTGAGGATCCAACCCTTGCTGCCACCTGGCCTGCCTTCCTGATGTTGGGCTGCCCTCCCTGAGTGGTATCCTGGGATCCTCTCTGCAGCAGCACTAATGGTGATGGAGATAAAGAGGATAATGACGAGGGATAATTATTATCATCCCAGCCCCAGGATCCCGCCTACTTCGGAGCGAATTCAGTGCTGGTGAACTCTTCAAAGCACTACTTGAACATCCGCTACACCTTGCTGCCCTACCTCTACACCCTCTTCTACAAAGCCCATACCCAAGGAGCCACGGTGGTGCGGCCGGTTCTCCACGAGTAAGTTCACCTTGGCGACGGCGGAACACACCGAGCTCCGGCACAATAATCCCCCCCACCACCCACCCCTTGTTGTGTGTGTGTGTGTGGGGTTGATAATGTGGTTGGTGAAGGGTGCTGTGGTCACTGCAGGTCCTGCTGTCTACGTTCTTGAGGCAGCATGTTGGAGGATTGGGGGTGGGAGGGTCTTTGACACCCACTCGTGGTTTCCGCGCACGCGCCGGTGTCGCTGTCGGCTCTGAAGTCCCGTGGGCAGCCAAGGGAGTGGTTCCCCATCAGGATGTGTGTTTTAAGCTTCTTATTTATCTCCTTTATTTCCTTGAAACCTCCTGAAGATAACAACATTAAGAGCAGATGCTGCCAGACAGGCTTATGCATAATTAACACGTAGGAAATTAACCACCCGGGAGTCCCCTCAACCTCAGGTTGCCTCCACCAAAGGCAAATCACCTTGAGACATCACCACCCGTGCTTGGCAGTGGTGATTCTAGACAACTGAGGCTGGGAAACAGCAGGAGGGCTCACTGTAATACTAATTAGCCTGTTATTAATTAGTAAGTGCAATTAACGCCGCGGCTTTCCCTACTCGTTTAGGTTTTATTCTGATGAAGCAACGTGGAGTGTGGACAAGCAGTTCTTGTGGGGTCCTGGGCTCCTCATTACCCCTGTGCTTGATCCAGTAGGTCTCACTTTCTTGATGCCTTAATAATCAAACCCGTGGGGGGCACCTCAAGTCGTGGGGGGCACCTCAAGTCGTGGGGGGCACCTCGAGTCACCGGTGACCCCTTTTCTACAGGAAAATTGCAGTAAAAGCCCCAATAAGTCACATTTCTCAACTCTCCACTCCCCTCACTCTTTCATTCCTTCCATTTGAAATGATTTCTGACTTTTCTCTCTTAATCTTGGGATGCTGCTGTATACCTTAACAGTTGGAGGGCCCCCTATTTATATTTATTTCCCCCCAAAATCATGCTCCTTCTCCTATTTTTAGGCTGGGGAACCAGAGGGAAAAAAAAGTCTCTTTTTTTCTGATAAATACAGTAAATTTGGTCCTATTTTAGCCTAGATTGTCTTGGTGAGAAGGGGAAGGAATATCCCTCAAGAGGCTTCATTCCATTCAGTGCATCTCCAGTGGAAACTCGTGTCTTGATATCAACTCTGATCACACCCATCTTCCAAGCACACTAAATCTCCTCTCTCATGGAAATCTTCTTCTTACATTCAATTTTGAAAGAGAAAACCCCCCAACAAATTGAATTTCCTCCCTCAACTCACATTCCTCTTGGAATGTGCCCTTTTTTAGCCTGCTAATGACGTGCTTCTCTTCGGACTCCTCAGAACCCTGAGCTGGCCTGTGGGTGGGTTTTTACTTCCTTCCTTTGCCCAGCTCAGCTTACTTCTCTCTCTTCAGTGGTCGTCATCTCTCATCCTTTGGGAACCTGGCCCTTCCCTTGGGAGATGCCGCGTTGCCGGCTTCTCTCCGCTTCACCCGGCATCAGCTGCTGGTTCCTCCCCTCACTCGATTGCGCCTCCCTCTTGTGATTCATCCAGAGAAAAGTCACACAGATCCTTGGCTTTGCCTCTTCCAAAGTCTTGGCCCCGATGCTCCCGAGTTCTGGCACCACATACACCCCTTAGGGTCACCTAATGCTTTGTTCTTCGGCTCTGGCAGGGGTGGGGGTTGGACTGGATGGTCTTTCGAGGTCCCTTCCGCCTCCCAACGCTCTGTGATTCTGTGGTTTCTTACACGTAGCAAGTAGTGGAAAGGAGCTGATCCAGGGAAAACCCCAAAGATTTGGGGATTCTGCTGGAATCCCTAAAACACCCCCTGGAACGGTGTGTTTGCAGCGCTGCAGTTTTGGGTTAGAAACACGGAGTTTCTGTCGCGCGGCGCTGCTGAAATTACCCCTGGATGGCTGGTTTCCTGGGTTTGGTGGGGGTTTTCCAGCTTTGTTGTAGAAAAATCCATGAAAGAAAATCCAGATCTGGGAGGAAATAACCTCTTTTTCTCAAATTCATGGTGATTTTGGGGAACTTGTGCTTATTTTTCTTGTGTTCTCTCCACCCCTACCCCATCCAATTGAGGAGGGGCAGTGATGGGGGCCCAGGGTGGGGCACCTGGCCACCACCCCAAGGTCAAACCCAGCCCATAAGATAAATGTGGGTTGAAATGTGAGGATAATTTCCTTGTCCCCCCTTGCAGGGAGTGGATGTCATCCAGGCGTACTTCCCCGACGCCGTCTGGTACGAGTACGACTCGGTAAGTCAACCAGGTCATTGGGTGGTGGGTGCTGGGAGGGTTCTGCATATCCAAGTGAGAAGCTCACACACTGTGTGTGGAGCTCAGGATTTAGAAAGGCAAGACCAAGTGGGGGGTGTGTGGGGTGTGTGGTGGGGTGTGTGTAGCGTTACTAACAACTCACCGCGAGGTTTGCGATTAACTCTTCCTAACCTCATCCCTGGAAATGAAACTTCCCACTGGAAGTTTTCCCATCTGGAGGGATGTGGTTCTCTGCAGACACTCCCTCTCAGGACTCACTCTGGCTGGGAGGGTTGTGAATCGGGTGCTCTGATGTTACAATCAGTTGCAGCAATGAGGTGGAATTCGGTGATGGGCGCCGGGAGTTCGTGTGCGGCGGCGTCCGGAGCGCTGCGGTCAGCGGGGGTTTGACTTCTGGGACCACCAGCAGCACCGTGGACCCTCACAGAGCTGCCACCTCTGCATTAAGAAAGAACTAAGGGGGATTTAAGGTGAAACTCCAGGATTTAAGGCCGTGGGTGGTCACACAACCTACTTGTCCTTTTCCATCCCTCTTAACCAGGGCGCGAAAATGGGGATGAGGAAAACGTGGGGATCTCTGTACCTTCCCGAGGACAAAATGGGGCTTCACTTGAGAGGGGGCTACATCTTCCCCTTCCAGAAGCCATCCACCACAACTGTGGCAAGGTAATACCTCCAGACTCAGCGTTTTTCTACTTTTAATGGCTATGAAATGTGATTAATGTGACTTCAAGAGGAGGCTGGAGACCGTGTGGTTGCAGGAGGAAGAGGCAACGGTCGTCGTCGTTGGTATTAATTACAATATCCCATTAATCAGTAGTGTTTGTAGCAGTAACTTTAATAGTGTTATTATCCAGTAATGTTTTTCAGCAGCACTTCTGAGTTTTGGGAATGACCCTCAGTGGCCACCGGCTGCCCCAGCCGGTGACTAAATCTGTTTGATAATTAACCAAGGGGCTCTTTTCCCCTCAGCAGCGTTTTAATCTCACTGTGGATTTTATTCTGGGCCATGAAAATCATTCAGCATGACAACCTTTGGGCGCCCTGGGACAACCCTAAAAGTTCTTGGAACCCCAATTAGCCTTGTACCCTTAAGGCAGACAGTAAAGCCTCCCTAGATATTTATTAATGTTTATTATTAATGGCATTGTTTATTGTTGATGGTGTTTATTATACAGTCAGAGTGGTGTTGGGTTTGGGTTTGGGGTTTTCCCACAGCCGTAAGAATCCCATGGGGTTGATCATTGCACTGGACGACAACAACGAAGCCGCTGGGGAGTTATTCTGGGATGATGGAGAATCCACAGGTGAGTCCTTGTTGTCCTGGTGATACCACGATGGCAACCTGAATATTAATGCTCACAGATCTATATGGGATCCTGGGCTCCATCAGCAGAGGGGTGGCAGCAGGGACAGGGAGGGGATTGTCCCTCTCTGCTCTGCCCTCCCCAGCTGGAGTCCTGTGGCCAGAGTCCCAACACAAGGAAGATGTGGGGCTGGTGGAGAGGGGTCAGAGGAGGGACATGGGGATGCTCAGAGGGCTGGAGCAGCTCCCCTATGGAGGGAGGCTGAGGGAGCTGGGCTGGGTCAGCCTGGAGAAGAGAAGGCTGTGGGGGGACCTCACTGCAGCCTCCCAGTCCCTGAAGGGACCCCAGGAACAGGAGGGGAATCAGCTTGTTAAAGGGTGGATAATGGCAGGACAAGGGGGCTGGAGTGAAGCTGGAGGAGGAAAGAGGGAGAGGAGATATTAGGGGGAAATATTTTATAGAGTGTGGTGAGGGGCTGGAACAGGCTGCCCAGAGAAGGGGTGGGTGCCCCATCCCTGGGGGTGTTCAAGGCCAGGTTGGATGGGGCCCTGGGCAACCTTGTGGTGTCCCCTGTGGCAGGGGGGTTGGAGCTCGGTGACCCTTGGGGTCCCTCCCAACCCAGAGCATCCTATGATCCTGTGGGTAGGAGAACACACCTGATCCATGTTTCACAGGAAGATTCAGTTGAGGATGAAAAATACAAACCACAGGGTTACCAAACAGTTTAAACCTAGTTCTATTTCTTGAAAAATCAGCCAAAAAACCCCGTTTTTGACTCAAAAACTGTGGTATTAAACCCAAAATTTATAAAGGCTCTTGGTGCCCACAGCATATCCATGGACCTCAGCCACACGTTGTGTTTCCAACCTCACTTTGTGTTAACAGCTGTTGGAAAACTTCACAACTCCAGAGTGTTTTTCTATCAAACAATTCACGTTCTTTCTGGAAAAAAAGAAGTTTAACCTAACAGTGAGGTCAGAATTATGTTCAACCCAAGTGAAAAACCTCAAATTTAGGAAAAAATAATTTAGTCTTATTGTGAAAATAGGAATATGAATAATGAAAGGGGAAAAACTGGGCAGGAGAGGTGGCTTTCCAGCACCCCAACAGCGTTATGGTGTCTTAGGAAGCTTTGGAACTTGAAAAATCCAACCAAAAAAACCCCCCCACAGTTTAGGGAAACACAGAAATATCAGCACAAAACAATTCCAGGGGCTGTTGTGGGTTTAGCTCAGCAGGGGGGGGGGGAGCTTTTGAAGGCATCTTTGAGGAAGATGATGATGATGAAGATGGATTTGGTCTCCTGGCTTTCCTTTTTTTTAATGCCATCTCATTCTGTAAGTTCTTTCTCTGTGTTTTAGGCACCATTAGCAGCAAATCCTACATCTCCTACGTCTTTAAAGTTTCCAATGTAAGTATATATATATATTTAAAATCGAATTTGCACTTCCAATTGACATCAAAACTTCCTATGGGTATTATTTTCCCCCTATTTTCCTAAAATATTTACTAAGAAAAGGAATTGGTTGACACAGGATTGCCACCTGACCGAGGTGGAAATCTGAGATTTCTCTTCTTTTCTTCCCCTAATTGCTTTTAAGCTGACGATTCCCAGTTTCACATCACTCTATAGACCACCCACAAAACAAAGTTTAGAGAGTTTATCACGTTTTATAGAGCAGAGAAACTGCAAAGCATCGAGGGGAGACCAAGGGGCTGTTGGTCAGTCTCAGAAATTGACAGAAATCCTTGTGTTTTGGAAACAAATGCAGCTGGATGTGGGTGAGGAGGGAGATGATGAGGAAGGACAGAAAATGCCAGAATCCAGAGTGTCCCTATTATAAGTTTTTTGGGGTAGTAAGGGAGTTTTGATATTGGAGGTGGTGGTAGGGGGGTGGCAGCCACGACACAGTTGGGGAGGTTGGATGCATCTGATGTCGTTGAAGATATTTAGAGCTTGGCTCATCTGTGCCAGGGACAGTCACTGTGTTGTATGTGTGTATATATGTGTAAATAAATAAATCAGTTATTAATCATGTATACAATGAACCAAGTGAGGCTTAACCAAAGCAAGTGGGGAGTCTGGCCCCTGGGAGGGAATAACTGCTGGAACCAGGACAGGCTGCTGGAGGGGAGCTCTGTGGGGAAGGACCTGGGGGTCCTGGTGGGTGACAGGGTGCCCATGAGCCAGCAGTGTGCCCTGGGGGCTGAGAGAGCCAATGGGATCCTGGGGGCATCAGGAGGAGTGTGGGCAGCAGGTGACAGGAGGGGATCCTCCCCCTCTGCTCTGCCCTGCTCAGGCCCCACTGGAGGGTTGTGTCCAGTTCTGGGCTCCCTGGGATCAACCAGCCAGGGATCTCCTGGAGAGAGTCCAGAGGAGGGACAGGGATGCTGAAGGGGCTGGAGCATCTCCCCTGGGAGGAAAGGCTGAGGGAGCTGGGGCTGTTCAGCCTGCAGAGAAGAAGACTAAGGGGGGACCTGATTAATGTTCATCAAACATTAATTGCTGATTAAAAGCTATTAATCAATAGCTGAAGGGTGGGACCCAGGGGCCATGGGCAGCCCCTTTCAGTGTCTGTGGGGACAGGACAAGGGGCGATGGGCTCAAGTTGGAGCCCAGGGAGTTCCCCCCAGTGTGGGGAAGAACTTCTTCCCAGTGAGGGTGAGGGAGCCCTGGGACAGGCTGCCCAGGGGGTGTGGAGTCTCCTTCTCTGGAGAGATCCCAGCCCCTGTCCTGGGGACCCTGCTTGGGCAGGGGGTGGGACCCCCTGGGCTCTGGGGGTCCCTCCCATCCCCTGTGATTCTGTGATGATATAACACGTAATGCTGATTTTTCAATTGAAATCAGGAGGAATTTTGGCAATTCCCTGCCATGGTTTTTTTATTTCCTTACTCCTCAGAACGTTCTGCACATGAATGTCACCAACAACAACTACAACGATCCAAACAACCTGGTGTTCGACGAGATCAGAATCCTGGGGCTGCCTCAGGAGCCCGTGCAGGTTGCTGGGGTGCAGTACAAGGACCGGCTGCTGTCTAATCCTACTATCTCCTATGATGCTGTAAATAAGGTAAATTAATAGGAAATCAGGAACCAAAAGATCTCTGGGGTTGTGTTTTATATCCTGGGACAGGGACAGTGCTCAGTACCTGGTAAACACCACAGTATGTGCAGAGGATTTGACTAGGGTTATATTATTTCCCTTATTATTAATAATAATGATAATAATTATAATTATTTCTTTGCCCTTGCATGTTGCACGTGGCCCAGAGTTTATCTCTGGGTTTATTTATGGTGGCAGCAGGGACAGGGAGGGGATTGTCCCTCTCTGCTCTGCCCTCCCCAGCTGGAGTCCTGTGGCCAGAGTCCCAACACAAGGAGGATGTGGGGCTGTTGGAGAGGGGTCAGAGGAGGGACATGGGGATGCTCAGGGGGCTGGAGCAGCTCCCCTACGCAGAGAGGCTGAGGGAGCTGGGCTGGGTCAGCCTGGAGAAGAGAAGGCTGTGGGGGGACCTCACTGCAGCCCCCCAGTCCCTGAAGGGACCGCAGGAACAGGAGGGGAATGGGCTTGTTAAAGGGCAGAGACTGGCAGGACAAGGGGCTGGAGTGAAGCTGGAGGAGGGAAGGGGGAGAGGAGAGACTGGGGGGAAGTTCTTTGCAGAGAGAGTGGTGAGGGGCTGGAAGGGGCTGCCCAGAGAGGGGGTGGGTGCCCCATCCCTGGGGGTGTCCAAGCCCAGGTTGGATGGGGCCCTGGGCAACCTTCTGTAGCTCCAGGAGGTTGGTGTCCCCTGTGGCAGGGGGTTGGAGCTCGGTGACCCTTGGGGTCCCTCCCAACCCAGACCATCCTATGATTACTTTGATCAGCTTTAGGATTTTAGTTGATATAGCAGGAGGGAAAATAATATTTACATATGATAATATATTTAATTTATATAATCACTCACCTTTTTTCATTTAAAAAGGCTGAAGAGCCACGAGCTTTGCTTCCCCTGTGCCTCCTGCTTCCCTGGGACTTGTGGGATCAGATCTTTTCCAGATCTTCCATGTAGGAATTCCAGATAGTAAAAAATAAGGGGATTTTATTAGTAAAAAAATAAGAGGGTTTTTTGAGAGTTGCTGCATCAGGGAAACTAATTTTTAAGGATCTGGGGGGGGGGGGGGAATAATTGATGGGGGGGTAGAATTCAATAATTGTTGGCTTTATGATTTAATGTTTTATGGTTTAATGCCCACAGGTGGCTCTCATACAAGGGCTTGGTCTGGAGCTTGGGGCATCTCACTCCATAAGATGGACACTGGGCACCAGTGTGAATGAAAAGTTTGATTGTCATCCCAGTCCAGGCTCATCCAAGGAAAGTTGTGAGCAGCTGGGCTGCGTCTGGATGGTAAGGAAAAGCTCCTGGAAACCAAAGTGGGAAGCAGCAAGTTCAAAACTGTGACTCTCTCTCTCTGTTTCTTGGGTTTTGGTGGGTTTTTTTTTTCCTTCTGTTTTCTTTTGTCCATCTGGGTGGTCGAAGCCCTCAGGATGCTGCTTGTGGGAGGAGGAAGAACCCTTCCTCAACCTCCCCTCCTTGACCAGAGGGGCCAGGAGCAGGCATCCACCACGCTTTCCTGTTGGTGGTGGATAATTTGCACCCAAAACCCCCTCTTCTTCAAAGAGGTTGAGTCTCCCCACCTCTCCCTCCCTGCTGGTCCCCTCCAGGGAGTTGGGAGCCACCCGTGTCCATCGTTCAACAAGCCCACCAGGGTTCTCAAATCCCAGTTTTCCACCTGGGCAGCAGTTACCAGCTCCTCCTCTTTGCTTCTCAACCTACACCTGTTGGTGTGGAGACCCTCCAGCTGGGCTCCTGGCCGCATCCCTTTGGAGAGGAGCTGGTCCTTGTTCCCTTGAGGCATCTCACGAGGGGTTTCTGCTGCTTCCCAAAGCCTCTGCAGCCCCTGGCTCCTCTTGAGTGCTTACAGCACCGCTCCCTGTCCCCACTACATCTGGTTTGAAGCTCCCTTTGTAAGCCCAGCTGTTTGTGTGAGTAAAGCAGCACCAGAGCTGATGGAAACGTCTCATCTGACGTCACTAATGAGTTTTGGGCACATCCTCTTGAATGGGCAGAGAGCAAAGAGACTTCAGGGCATTTTTTGGGGGGTTTTGGGGTATTCTTTTAATGGGAGTGAGGTGAAGATCGTGGGATATTAAATCATTGTCACTTGGGATTGATACAGGACCGAGCAGCCTTGAACTTCAAGGGATTTTGGGGGTTATTTATGGGAGTGAGGTGAAGATTGTGGGATATTAAATCATTGTCACTTGGGATTGATACAGGACCGAGCAGCCTTGAACTTCAAGGGATTTTTGGGGTTATTTATGGGAGTGGGGTGAAGATCAGGGGATATTAAATCATTGTCACTTGGGATTGATACAGGACCGAGCAGCCTTTAATTAATTACACCTAAAGCAATGTGGATCTTGCTGGGCTCAGCCCTGTTTCTTTGCCCAAACATGAAGGTTTGGGCCAGTTTCTATTTTATTTATCTGGTAAAAGTGAGAGTTGTGGGATTCTTGCTGCTACACGGAAGGAAAGTCACCGATCAAGGGACTCCCTTAACCCCCTCCCATCCACAGGAAGATGCCTCCAGTGCTGGTGTCCCCTACTGCCACTACGACGGCTCTGACAACGGCTATTCCGCCGGTGACGTCACGTACACGTCGTCAGGCGTGACAGCCAGCCTCACCTTCAGCAAGAGCAGCCTCAGAGCCTACGGGAGGTCAACATCCCCCATCAGTACCCTCCGCCTGGAGGTGAAATACCACAGCAACCACATGCTGCAGTTTAAGGTGATGCAGAACTCCTCTGGGTTTAGTAACTGTACTTAAATGAGAAGGTAAAAGTACAGTAAGTAGTGATACAATACACACACTTAAATGTGTTTTAGTAGTATGAATGATGGAAGGAAGGAAATAAAGAAAGGCCCCCCAATACAAGAAGGATGTGGAACTGGTGGAGAGGGGTCAGAGGAGCCACAAGGATGCTCAGAGGGCTGGAGCACCTGCCCTACAAAGAGAGGCTGAGGGAGCTGGGCTGGGTCAGCCTGGAGAAGAGAAGGCTGTGGGGGGACCTCATTGCAGCCCCCCAGTCCCTGAAGGGAGCTTATAGGCAGGAGGGGATTCGACTTTTTAAAAGAGCAGATAATGGCAGGACAAGGGGGGATGGACTAAAGCTAAAGGAGGGAAGGGTTAGATTAGATATTAGGGGGAAGTTTTTTACAGAGAGAGTGGTGAGGGGCTGGAAGGGGCTGCCCAGAGAGGTAGTGGATTCCCCGTCCTTGGGGGTGTCCAAGGCCAGGTTGGATGGGGCCCTGGGCAACCTTGTGTAGCTCCAGCCCTGGAGGTTGGTGGCCCTGCCTGTGGCAGGGGGTTGGAGCTCTGGGACCCTTGGGGTCCCTCCCAACCCAGACCATTCTATGATTCATTCTGTGTGTAATTCCTGCTCCAAACAAAACCCCCACAACCCCTTAAGGGGGGGGTTCTCTATTTCCTACCCCAAATACTTTTTGAAGGGTGTTGAGGAAGAATACGTGTTGAGAGCAGGCGTCTGCCTCAGCAAATACAGAGAATAACTTGTGCCAAGTCAGATTTCCTCTGGTGGGAGGTGAGGAAACGACTGAACCGGGTCCGACCCGGGTCGCCGACTGTAGATTCGCTCCCGTCAGCCCACAGGAACACCAGGAAGGGCTGTTGCTGCTGCTGCTTGGGGGTTTTACCGTGAGCTCTTGAAGATGTCGCTTGCTGATGTGTGATGATGGATGATGATGGATGTATAAGACAATCATTCCCCTCCCCCCACAGATTTATGACTATGCAAACAAGCGATACGAGGTGCCGGTACCGCTCAATCTCCCCACGTCTCCAGAGAGCACAGAGGAGAGTAGACTGTACGATGTGATGGTCCAGAGCAAACCCTTTGGCATCCAGGTTCGACGCAGGAGCACAGGAACAGTGATGTAAGCCAGGCTGGCTTCCTTTTGCTCCCTTAATTTGGCTTTTAATGGGGTTTCATCTCATTTTGTCTCTGTGGCTCTCAGGTCTCCCCTCTCTCTGGCTCTCAGGTCTCCCCCCTCCCTGTGGCTCTCAGGTCCCCCCTCTCTGTGGCTCTCAGGTCTCCCCTGTGTGGCTCTCAGGTCCCCCCTGTGTGGCTCTCAGGGCTCCCCTCTCTGTGGCTCTCAGGGCTCCCCTCTCTGTGGCTCTCAGGTCCCCTCTCTGTGGCTCTCAGGTCTCCCCCCCCCTCTGTCTCTCAGGTCTCCCCCCTCTCTGGCTCCCAGGTCTCCCCCCTCTGTGGCTCCCAGGTCTCCCCCCTCTGTGGCTCTCAGGTCTCCCCCCTCTCTGGCTCTCAGGTCTCCCCCCTCTCTGGCTCCCAGGTCCCCCCTCTCCGTGGCTCTCAGGTCCCCCCTCTCCGTGGCTCTCAGGTCCCCCCTCTCCCTGGCTCTCAGGTCCCCCCTCTCCCTGGCTCCCAGGTCTCCCCTCTCCCTGGCTCCCAGGTCTCCCCTCTCCCTGGCTCCCAGGTCTCCCCTCTCCCTGGCTCCCAGGTCTCCCCTCTCCCTGGCTCTCAGGTCTCCCCTCTCCCTGGCTCTCAGGTCTCCCCTCTCTCTGGCTCTCAGGTCTCCCCCCTCTCTGGCTCTCAGGTCCCCCCTCTCTGGCTCTGTGAACCCACCTCACTGATTCCTTTTGTAATTTTCCACCTCACTTTAATGACTTCCCATTATTTCTTCCCTTTTCTTTCTTCTCTTCCCTCCTTCTCCTTTTATTTCCTACCAAAAACACATTTTCCAGCCTGTTCTAAGCGCCGTGGCCCCAATTTTTGTCCCCATCCTCTAAAACACCCCCATCTCCCAGATACCCACCTCTTCTCCAGTAGCAGCTGCTTGACCTTACCATAAATAGGAGAACGCCAACCCAAAAGAAGGATGGAGAAAGTGATCTGAGCAAGAACCTGATTTTTTTGGGGGGTGGGTTTTTTTTAATGCAGCTCCCAATTCTCTGGGAGCCACAACAATTTCCTGCACTTCCTAAAGTTCCCCTTAGGTGGCCACAGAGTTATTTAAGAAGCAGCTTTGTGTATCTTCCTGGTGGTGTGTGGGGTGGGTTTTTTTTTTTGATTTAAAGTATTTCTTTGCCATTCTTTAGTCCAAATTGAATTGTAAATTGGGCTCCTTTTCTTGTTGTGCCAACCAAATTACTCATCCCACAACTCAACCTCCCGTGGCGCCAGCGGTCAGGTGAGCGCTCCTGGAGCGTGACTCTGTTTCTAGCAGGGAGAAAAGCTGCTTCAACATCATCTGCACACAGAAATAGGCATTAAACTTACAAAACCACCCAGTCCTAATGTTGTTTTAGGTTTTTCTTGACAACTGCAGCGGGATTATTCCAACTTCTGTGAACAGCGAGATGCTTAAAGGATTAAAAAAAGCTGCCATGAGGACCAGCTGTGCCCTGTGTGCTGTAACTTCGGTTTCCTCTCCCTCTTCCTTTCAGCTGGGACTCTCAGCTGCCGACTTTCACCTTCAGTGACATGTTCATCCAGATCTCCACCCGTTTAGCCTCCCAGTATTTGTACGGGTTTGGTGAGACCGAGCACACCAGGTACCGGCGGGACATGAACTGGCACACCTGGGGAATGTTCAACAGGGACCAGCCTCCTGGAGTAAGTTGGGATGGGGTGTGGGAGGGGGGAAACCCCCCCCCCCAAATCCCCATTTTGCTTTCTCTGCTGGAATTTCTGAGTTTTATGTTGTGTCAGGCTTTTTACTGGGGGGCTGTTGCAACGAGGACGCGGTCACTGGCTGTACGATTCAGAGAGGGTTGATTTACACCAGGTAGAAGGTAGAACTTTATGATGAGGGTGGTGTTGGCACAGGCTTCCCAAAGAGGTGGTGGATGCCCCATCCCTGGAAATATTCCAGGTGTGTCTGGACAGGGCTTCTGAGCCACCTGATCTAGTTGAGGATGTCCCTGCTTATGGCAGGGGTGGGGTAGACTGGGAAACTGGAAGATGGAAAGGAATATTCTCCTGGTGGGGTAGACTGGGAAACTGGAAGCTGGAAAGGAATTTCTCCTGGTCAGGGTTGCCTGCTGGGTGTCCCACAGGCGACGTTCTTCGTTGTGTGTCTAATCATTTGTTAAACTCCTGATTGATAACAGATAACTTACTGACCGATGCCAATACCTGGATGCTTCTGATGCCTTTCTGATAGAAACCACTCCTTTCTTTTGCAGTACAAGATGAATTCCTACGGTTTCCAGCCGTTCTACATGAGCCTTGAGGAAGATGGCAACGCCCATGGAGTCCTCCTGCTCAACAGCAACGCAATGGGTATAAAAAAAAACACAGGCTAAAACTTCACTTTTGTGGTTATTTCTCAGCGTGTTGTACTTCAGTGTTCAGCTCCTGCCTTACCCAGGCATCTTGTTGCCTCCTTGGGCTTTCTCTCTCTGTCTCAGATGTCACCTTTCAGCCCACGCCTGCCCTGACGTATCGCACGACTGGGGGAATCCTGGACTTCTACATGGTTTTGGGCCCAACACCAGAGCTCGTTGTGCAAGAATACACTGCGGTACGACCCCCCCCTTACTGCAGATACAGAGTGGAGGGGTGGAACTCTCTCATCCTTGGGGGTCCCTTCCAATTGGGGGGGAGGGGCCATTCTATGGGTTGGGTTGGTTGGTTTGCTTTCCTTTTTAAATTACCTTTTGGTGTTGGGGCTGGGGGGGGGGGTGTTGTTGTTGTTGTTGTTTTGTTTTCACCTCGTTTACACTGAGTATTCCTCCTTTTCCAATTCCAGCTGGTTGGGCGCCCAGTTATGCCACCCTACTGGGCCCTGGGCTTCCAGTTGTGCCGCTATGGATACGAAAACGACACAGAAATCGCCACGCTGGTAGAAGACATGAAAAAAGCCAACATACCCTATGTAGGTGGAGAGCCATGAACCCACCCTGACTTGGGTCACCCGAGCTTTAAGCTACAGCAGATTCCAATTCTACCTCAACCCCTCTCCCTCTAGCCTCTCAACCCTTCAGCTTGCTTGATTTTTCCTAGCTGGGCGATGAACGTGCTGATGGGTGATGTAATACAGGAGATGGCCAAGAAACCCCACTTATTTAGGGGTGTGGGGGGTTTCTTTCTGTGTGTGTGAACTGCAGGACATCCAGTATGCTGATATTGATTACATGGTGAGGCAGCTGGACTTCACCCTTAGCCCGCGCTTCGCCGGGTTACCGGCGCTGATTCAGAAAATGCAGCAGGAAGGAATGAGGTTCATCCTGATCCTGGTGAGTGGTGAAATTCTGCTCTCCAGTGGCAGTTCACAGAGCGGATTGCACAGCCTTCCTGCCTTTGAAGGGTGGGAGTAACAGGGTGTTACCTCTGATTTCAGGACCCAGCCATCTCTGCTAACGAAACCGACTACCCCTCCTTCACCAGAGGGGTGGAGAAGGATGTCTTCATTAAATGGCCCAACAGCGGCGACATTGTCTACGCCAAGGTGCTGCTCTTGAAAAGCTGATGATTTTACCCAAATCCAGCGTCGTGCCACCTCGGATGCTGGGGAGAAAACTTCTAATCATCTGATGTACATTCCCTGATTTAGTTGACACGTGGAGGTCATCTATGGCTTTGGTGTGGTGGTTGATGTAGCAGCAAAGCTTTATTGCTGTTGATTCTGATTTTTATTTATTTATTTTAACTTTTTTAACGAGTTGATACTCCTATTTTTATATCCATCTTAACTTCCCCTTCTTCCTAGTTCATACCCAGCTTAAAACCCCCTTCTTCCTACTTCATACCCAGCTTAAAACCCCCTTCTTCCTACTTCATACCCAGCTTAAAACCCCCTTCTTCCTACTTCATACCCAGCTTAAAACCCCCTTCTTCCTACTTCATAACCAGCTTAACTCCTCCTCCTTTCCTAGTTTACCTCCAGCTCTTCTCCTCCTCCTTTCCTAGTTTACATCCAGCTTAACTCCTCCTCCTTTCCTAGTTTACCTCCAGCTCTTCTCCTCCTCCTTTCCTAGTTTACATCCAGTTTAACTCCTCCTCCTTTCCTAGTTTACCTCCAGCTTAACTCCTCCTTCTTCCTAACAGGTCTGGCCAGATCTTCCCAACGTAGTAGTTAATGACTCGCTGGATTGGGATACCCAGGTGGAGGTAAATGCTGATATCATTTTAATGACCAATAAAGAGACAGAGAGCATCAAGTTTATTCAGGTTTATAGCAGTGAATTGGCTGATAACATTTAATCTGAGAAGCTGGATGCAGAAAGTGATCCCTTTTTTACTACCAGAGCATCAAAACAAACCCTAAACAACATCAGAGTGGCAGAAACTCTCCATCCTTTCTGCCCAGAGGGTCTGAAAAATGCAGCAAAACCATTAAGATTTTTTTTTTAAGGCCAAATTGCAGCGTTTTAGTTACTTTTCCAGTTCTTTCACTTTATCTTTTATCTTCTCACCCCCTTCCCACAGCTCTACCGAGCGTACGCCGCCCTCCCAGACTTCTTCCGCAACTCCACGGTCGAGTGGTGGACGAGAGAAATCAGGGAGGTCTACGATAACCCCCGCAACGCGTCACAGAGCTTGAAGTTTGATGGGCTGTGGATTGTAAGTGTCTCCAAAAAAAAACCCACAACCCCACCCTCTTCCCTATGAATTTCATGCTTCAGTCTTTGGGAATCTGCCTAACGAAGGGAATTGCTCGTTGGGAAAATACCCCCCCGGTGAGGAGGCGCGATGAGGGGTCCTGAAAAGCTGAACTTGCTTTTGATGTCGCAGAGGGAAGGAGACGTTAGGTGTGCAGACAGGAACAGCTGAAAGGAAGCGACTAGCCAAGCTCCAAGAGGCTTTTGCTCACCTGTTGCTGTGCTTCGTGATTTCAGGACATGAATGAACCTTCCAGTTTCGTTCACGGTTCCGTCAGTGGCTGCAGAGACCAAGAGCTCAACTTCCCACCATACGTACCCCGTAAGTCTGCTCGCTGCTCTCAGAGATGGGAACGTTTTGGGGTCGCTCTGGTTGGCCAAGAACCTCTCACGTGCCTGAAGTGGTATAAAAAAAAAGGAGGGAAATCTAAAATTCAAGTTTTTTCTTGTTAAATTTGCTTTTTTGGGGTTTTTTTTTGGCTTAGATTTCGGTATCTCTTTTCTATCTGGGGGCTTTACTTTGGGATGTGGTCAAAGATTTGGCTTTCAGGGTTTCTCACAGTTCTTCCAGATGAAAAATGCAACAAGTGACTAAAACTTTCAGCAGCATCCTTGTGCCTCCTCTGATTGCAGGTTACTCTTACCTACAGCTGTAAGGGCTAATCGGAGGAGTAGTCTTGCAGTACTTACTCTTCTTAGCAGGGCTTTACTTGAGCATGGCTGTGGAGAAGTATTAATGGGCAGTAACTCCTTGATGCATGACCAGAATAATTCCTGATGTGCTTTAAATGTGACTTCTGAGGGTAAACAGTTGATGTGGTAGATTTGCAGTATTTTCTGAGTTAGGAAATATTCTGGTTTATCTTGGGTCCTTTTTGGGAAGAAGGATCAATAACTGAGTTCATTCTTTGTCTTGCAAACCCAGGTATTTACACAGGAGCACCAGGAATTCCAGAATTCCCTAAATTTTTCAGCATTTCCTTGATTTTTTTTTTTAAATCCAGTTTGTGAAAACCTGAGATGTTTCCATTAAAATAAAAGAAATGAGGATGCAAATACATGACAGGGAGTGAAGAGCGATGAAGATGATGCAGATAACAGGGAAAACAACTTGTTAAAATTCTTACTGGGTAGAAATGGTTAAAAATCCAAGTGTCCTTTTATTCCCTTTCCAATAGAGTTGGCATCCAGGTCGGAAAGCCTGCCTTCCAAGACACTCTGCATGGAAGCCCAACAGTACCTCCCCGACGGTACCCCGGTGCGTCACTACGATGTCCACAACCTTTATGGATGGTCCCAAACAAAACCCACCCTTGAGTAAGTTGATTCTTGTTGTTGTTGTATCCAAAACATGTGGCAAATGAATATTCAGTGTCTCTGTTCTCATGATGTAAAAGTTTAATGAGTTTATTGAATATTTTATTTGTATGAGGAAAGGGGCTGAGGGAGCTGGGGCTGTTCTCCTGGAGAAGAGACTGAGAGGGAATCTGATCAGTGGGGATCAATAGCTGAAGGGTGGGACATGGGCAGCCTCTTCTCAGTGTCTGTGGGGACAGGACAAGGGGCGATGGGCTCAAGTTGGAGCACAGGGAGTTCCCCACCAACGTGGGGAAGAACTTCTTCCCGGTGAGGATGAGGGAGCCCTGGGACAGGCTGCCCAGGGGGTGTGGAGTCTCCTTCTCTGGAGAGATTCCAGCCCTGTGTGCCCTGTCCTAGGGACCCTGATTGGGCAGGGGGGGTTGGACTCTGTGTTCTCTGGAGGTCATGAGATGGAGAACATCCTGGGTTCACATTCTTAAGTCTGTCAAGAAATAATTCCTCCTATTCTAAGGAGCACCATAACGTGCTACGTTAGGTACCACTGTGCATCGCGGGACTAGAGCATCAGAAGACACCATATCTGAAATACCATTAGAAAAGAGCATGTGGTGACTGGGTCATATATTAAAATATGATTTATTCATCACTTTAGGGCTTTAATTGGCATTTCAATGTGTTTTTCATGTGTGGGTCTTCATGGCCTGCAGAGGAATTCTAGGAAACGCGACAGCCGACGCGCACGCGGCCACAACCTATATTTTTAGCCAAAAAAAGTGCCAGAATCGGTTCTATTTCTGTTGCCATGCCTGAGGCCTCTTGCAACCAGTCCCTTTTAGCTCTCACCCTGTTGGTTTCTTCTCCCGTTTGCCATCCCAGTGCCCTGAGGAGTATCACAGGAGAGCGAGGAATCGTCGTCACCCGTTCGACCTACCCCAGCAGTGGAAAATGGTCAGGACATTGGCTGGGGGACAACACTGCAGCCTGGAATCAGCTGGATAAATCCATCATCGGTGTGTTGACACAACCTGTCACCAATTTATTCTAGGTTTCTTCTGGGTTTTCTTCCTAATTGTGTTTTTTTTTCAAGGCAAACTGGGCTAACTTGGTCCAGGAATGGGAATTTAGGGCCAAGTTCTTGGGTGGCCACGTCCTCCTCAGGAAAGACAGGTCCACAAGGAGAGGAGGTGGAGTTGCTACACACTGGGAGGGGTGGCTGACACACCAGCAAGGCAGGCTGGAGAGTTGGGCAGGGAGAAGGTTAATGAGGTTGAACAAGGGCTCAAGGGACACTCTGGGGAAGAACAACCCCAGGTACCAGTATAGGTTGGGGACTGGGCTGTTGGGGAGCAGCGTAGGTGAGAGGGACCTGGGGGACAGCAGGGTGACCGTGACCAGCCCTGTGCCCTCCTGACTAAGACAACTGATGGCATCCTGGGGTGTATTAGAAGGGGGGTGGTTAGTAGGTCAAGAGAGGTCCTACTCCTGCTCTACTCTGCCCTGCTGAGACCACACCTGGAATATATGGTCCAGTTCTGGGCCCCTCAGCTCAAGAAGGACCTAGAACTCCTTGAAAGAGCCCAGCACAGGACCACCAAGATGATTAAAGGAGTAGAACACCTTCCTTATGAGGACAGGCCCCTTTTTTTCCTCCTTATCCCCTGTTTAAAACAACTCTTCATGGTTTCTAGAAGACTTAGGTTTGATAGCACGGGTTTGAGCACCACGTTGCCCTCAAGTTCACCCCCTGCAGTCTCCCTGCTGCCCAAATTCTGCTGCTTAAGAACCGTTTTTCCTTGGGGAATTCTAGAAATCAGTTTATTTTCCTCATCCCAAGTTGTATGGTCTGCACAACACTCTTAATACCAATTAAAAAGCCGCGGTACTTTTTCATTATTGAATTATATCTCTTTTTTCCCTCGCAGGTATGATGGAGTTCAGTCTCTTTGGGATATCTTATGTAAGCTCCTGAGTTCTTGCCTTGTGTTTCAGTAAGATTCATTAACAAGGAAGCACAGTGTTGCCACCGGGTTTCATTCTCTCCTTCACGTTTTCAGACAGGAGCGGATATCTGCGGCTTCTTCGGCGACTCGGAGTACGAGCTGTGCGCTCGCTGGATGGAGCTGGGCGCCTTTTACCCCTACTCAAGGAACCACAACGGGAAAGGATCCAAGGTGGGGGTGCCTCTCCCACCTTATTTTCCCATATTTCCCCCCCAATTTCCTCCTATTTTCATTGCCCATAGGCTGTCTTGAGGTGAACACACCACATCCGCACAAGAAGGCGACGTTTCTCTCTCACGTCTCCCAACTCTACTCCAACCCACCCATCTCTTCAAGGCTAAAATAATTGGGGGTTATTTTAGTATTTAGTTTTTTATTCCAACATTCCCTATTGGTATGGAAGAACTACTTATTATGTATCAATATTCAGTATTGGTCCCGAAATAATTCGGTGTCAGCACTGAAATAATTCAGTGTCATCTGCAACCTGACTGAGGGAACATCCTATCCCTTCATCCAGGTCACTGATAAAGATGTTGGTGTCCCTGCCTGTGGCAGGGGGGTTGGAGCTCTCTGATCCTTGGGGTCCCTTCCAACCCAGACCATTCTATGATTCTATGAACTGGACCCAGGACTGAGCCCTGGGGGTGCCACTTGTGCCCAGCCTCCAGCTGGGTTTGGCTCCATTCACCACCACTACTCCTGTCTGGATAATGATGGGCTCTTTTTCATGTCATTCAGAGACAAGATCCTGTTGCCTGGAACTCAACATTTGAAGAACTTTCCAGGCATGTCCTAAACATAAGATACACCCTCTTACCTTACCTCTACACCTTGATGTTTCATGCCAACGCTCACGGCAGCACCGTCATCCGCCCTCTGCTCCACGAGTAAGTGTGTGTGTGGGGGGGGTCCTGTTAATTAAGGGCTGTCTGTTAATTAAGGGCTGTCTGTTAATCATAAATTTCTACAGAAATCCATAGAATTTCCAGAACCCTCAAAAATAAAAAGGGGCTTCAACAAGAAAACATCCCAGGATCGGTTGGCACTGAGGATTTTGGGGTATCCCGGGCTCCATCAGGGAGGGGATGGTCAGAGGAGGGACATGGAGATGCTCAGAGGGCTGGAGCAGTCTATGATCCTCTCTGATTCTCTGATTTTTTTGACCACTCTTTGGTTACTCCCACAGGTTTGTAGAAGACAAAACAACGTGGGAAATCTATAAACAGTTCCTCTGGGGACCAGCGCTGCTCATCAGCCCCGTCCTGGAACAGGTGAAACACCAGAGGGGGGGGAAAAAACCTGGGAAAAGAAAATCAGCCAACATTCAGAATTCACCTCAAATCACTCCCCATCCCTTTTACCTCTTCAATTTTTGGCTTTAGGGGAGTTAAACCCCAAAATGTTTCATTCCAGGGGGCTACACAAGTGAACGCCTACTTGCCAGATGCCCGCTGGTACGATTACCACACTGTAAGTTACTTTAAAAACAGTATTAGATCTCTTTTCCCTTGATATTCTTTTACTCTTTAGCTTCTCCAAATATTTATTGGGGGGTTTTAACTGTTTTAAGAGGGAATGGAGGAAGATGAAGGGTTTTTACAAACCTTTTTAGAGCCTTGGAGCCTCACTCTGTTTAACCAGGGTGGTGTGATTTGTTTTAGATACACAGAATTTCAGGGTTTTTATCTCAATAAATAGGTAGTTTAGTATTAAAAAAAAGGATGAAATTTGTGTTTATCTACGTCTTTTTAAATTTTAATTCTGAAGAAAAACTTAAAATGAAGGTGACACTGCCCTTTTGTGTCTTGTTTTTGGAAAAAACAATCCTCATTAGGATGAGTATGTTGGTGCTGGGGGACAGTTCAGGAACTTATCGGCTCCTTTGGGACACATCAACCTCCATATCCGAGGAGGTTACGTCCTCGCCCGGCAGAGCCCGGCCAACACTACGGTTTACAGGTATGAGTGAGGAGGGGTTGATGCATTAGAGGTGAATTTTGATCATGAAACAGTGCTGGGAAAACACAAACTGCCCCAGGGCTCAGTCCTGGGCCCAGTCCTGTTCAACATCTTTTATCAGTGACCTGGGGGAAGGGAGGGGACGTTCCCTCAGTGGGTCTGGGGGTGACACTGAGCTGGGACAGGGTGTGGATCTGCCTGAGGGTGGGGAAGGTCTTCAGAGGGGTCTGGACAGGCTGGATCCATGGGCTGAGCCCAGTGGGATGAGGTTTAACAAGGCCAAGGGCAGAGTCCTGCCCATGGGACACAACAACCCCCTGCAGAGCTCCAGGCTCGGGGAGACTGGCTGGAGAAATGGCAGGAGAGAAGGACCTGGGGGTGTTGGGGGGCTGCAGGATGAACATGAGCTTGTAGTGTGCCCAGGGGTCAGGAAAGCCAGTGGCATCCTGGCTTGTGTCAGGAATAGTGGGGCCAGTAGGGCTGGGGAGGGGATTGTGCCCCTGGACTGGGCACTGGGGAGGCTGCACCTTGAGTGCTGGGTCCAGTTCTGGGATCCAAGAAGGACATGGGGGTCCTGGAGCGAGTGCAGAGAAGGGCAACCAGGCTGGGGAAGGGGCTGGAGGGCAAATTGTCTGAGGAGCAGCTGAGGGAGCTGGGGGTGTTGAGCCTGGAGAAGAGGAGGCTGAGGGGAGCCCTTCTCCCCACCTCCCCTGCCCTGCCAGGAGGGTGCAGAGAGGTGGGCGATGGTCTCTGCAGCCAGGGGCCAGGAGATGGGACAAGGGGCAATGGGCTCAAGCTGCCCCAGGGCAGGGGCAGAGCAGATGGGAGGGGAAAGTCCTTCCCTGGCAGAGTTGTGGGGCTGTGGCACAGGGGCCTGGAGCAGGGTCAGGGCCTGGCCCAGGCTGCCCAGGGACGGGGCTGCGTCCCCACTCCTGGGGTGTTTAACAAGGGGAGATGAGGTGCTCAGGGCCCTGGTTCAGCTCAGGAGGGGGATGTGGGGCCTGGTGCCCTTCCCAGGTCTCCTCCAGCCTGGTGACTCCGGGTCTTCCCCTTCCCCAGCCGCAGAAACCCGCTGGCGCTGACGGTGGCGCTGAACGAGAGTCAGGGGGCCGAGGGGCAGCTCTACTGGGACGACGGCGTCAGCATCGGTGCGTGGGGAGGGGGCAGTGGGCCTGGAGCTGGGGGTGCAGCGACAACCCCCCCTCGGGCTCGGGGGGTGACAACTTTTAAAAAAGAACATGGGTTTAAAAATCGTTATTTAAAATATGGTTTTTAAAATACGATTTTAAGAACATGATTTTTAAATAGGATTTTTAAAAAATCTTTTAAGAAATATTAAGAACATGATTTTAAAATATTTTTAAAAATAATATTTAAAAATATTTAAATAATATGATTTTAAAATATTTTTAAATATGATTTTAAAATATGATTTTAAGAATAGGATTTTAAATATTATTCTAAAATATTTTTAAATATCATATTTTAAAATATTTTTTAAAAGAACATGATTTTAAAAAACTTTATTTAAAATATGATTTTAAGAATATGATTTTTAGATATGATTTTTAAAAATGGTTTCAAAAATATGATTTTAAAATCTTTTTAAAAGAACATGATTTAAAAATCTGTATTTAAAATATGATTTTAAGAATATTATTTTAAAATATGATTTTTAAAATCTTTTAAGAAATAGGATTTTAAGATTATGATTTTAAAATATGATTTTTAAATATAATTTCAAAAATACGATTTTAAAAATCTTTTAAAAGAGAACATTATTTAAAAAATCTTTATTTAAAATATTATTTGAAGAATATGATTTTAAAATATGATTTTAAAAATCTTTTTTAAAAGAACATGATTTTAAAAATCTTTATTTAAAATATGATTTTAAGAATATGATTTAAAAATATGATTTTAAAATATGATTTTAAAAATCTGATTTCAAAAATATGATTAAAATATTTTTAAAAGAACATGATTTTTAAAATCTTTATTTAAAATATGATTTTAAGAATATTATTTTTAATATATGATTTTAATATGATTTTTAAATATTATTTTTAAAATCTTTTAAGAAATATTATTTTAAGAATATGATTTTTTAAAATATTTTTTAAAAGAACATATTTTTTAAAAAATCTTTTTAAAAAGAATATGAGTTTTAAAATCTTTTAGAAAGAACATTATTTTTTAGACATCTCTTAAAAATATGATTTTTAAAAAGGACATTTTTTAATCGTATTTCCCCTGCGCCGGTCACGAACACAGCCCCAGGTGCTGCTTTGCCCAGGCGCTGCAGGATCTCTCCCCCTCACACGCGTGTCTCAGTTTCTCCATTAATTAAAGTCATTAATTCTCTCGGGTGCTTTTGTTCTCTGCCCACCAGACGCCTACGAGAACCACGCGTATCTGCTCTGCTCCTTCGCTGCCAGCAAGGTGGGTGGCGCGGGGACCCCGCACGGGGGCCGCCATGGAGCTGGGTGGGGAGGGAGTAACGACTGTACCAGGAGGAGTAATTATCATGATGATTATTGGCACTGTCAGCGTGCTGGGTTTCATTTTCCTTCCTTGGGAAGCAATTGGGAATTCAGTTGGGAATGGAGTGGGAATTCAATTGGGAATTCAGTTGGGAATGGAGCAGGAATTCAACTGGGAATTGGGAATTCAATTGGGAATTCAATTGGGAATTAGGAATTAAATGGGGAATGGAGTAGGAATTAAATTAGGAGTTAAATTAGGAATGGAGTTAGGAATTAGGACTTAAATTAGGAATTAGGAAGGGAGAAGAACTGATTAGCACTCACTGATTAGCACTAACGAAGGGAGAATAGGTAGAATTGGGTACAGAGTAAGTAACAAAACCGTAACCTCGTTAGCGACCTCACATCAGGTCAGCTGCTCCCAGAAATGCTTCCCTGCTCACACGTGGTGTTTTTAGGTCTGGAACATGGAGAGTTGGGCAAATCCAGCCTTAAATATTTTTGGCATTGGAAGTGGCAATTAAAAACACGGATAATTAAAATATATATTTTAATGTCTTTAGATATTTATGCATATTATTTTCATATATATAACTTATATATAAAATTTTAACAATATTTATAAAGTTATATATTATTTTTACTATAAAATTATCTATAAAACTTACAAATATATTTATATATAACATTTATATAGAAAATAGATATTTAGATTTTAAAAATAATAGAAAATAGGTATCTATAAATAGATGTCTATATTAAAATATGTAAATTATATATTGTTTAATATGAATTTTATGTATAAAATAGATATTAAATATAAAAATTTATAAAAATTATATATCTATATATAAATAATATATAAAAATTATTCTATATATGAAAAATTAGTGGAATTCCTGCAGGATTTGAGCAGTAACCAGCGGATGCACAGAAATCTTTCTGCTGAAGACAGTAGTTTGAGAAACTCCTTAGGATTTCAGGAACCTTCTTAGGAGGAGGGGAAAGCTGGAGGCTCAAGTGGGCGCAAAGGGGCGCGGCGTGACACGTTGCGATGCGCGGCGGCCCGCGGATGGGTCCCTGATCCCCTTCCCCCCCTGTCTCCAGGGTGTTCTAGAGATAAAGGCTTCGCACCGTGGTTATTCTGACCCAAACAACTTGAAATTTGCTGAGATTAAAGTCCTGGGGGTGCCCTGGAGCGTGCGGGAGGCGACGGTGTCGCAGAACGGGGACGCCATCCAGTCCGCGCACAACGTGTCCTACGACGGCGCGAAACAGGTAACCCAGCAGCCTGTGGGGAGGCAGATCACGGGGCTGGGAGGGACCCCGGAGGTCAGTGAGCTCCACCGGCCTGTCCTCGACGTAAAGGGCCCCGGAGCTGGGCTCAGGGTGCGTCCCCCCCAGGGCTGGGCGCTCACAGCCACTCCCGTGGCCAGAATCCACGAAGCCTCCTGCTCGTGCTGTCCAACCACCCCCCACGAGCTTAAAACCAGTCAGGTCTCCATTTAATCTATTGTCTTTTCTGCAGAACTCAGCATTCTGAGCAGAGGTTTCCTCTGCCTCGCGGTGGAAACCGAGAGCTCTGTGATTATTGTCTGAAAGGAAAGGAAAACACATAGAAAATAGGAATAGTATAGGGAATGTCTATAGTGGCAGAGCATAATGTAATATATATGATATACAGTACAATAGGGCATAAGACGGGGTAAAAGCTAGGTAAAATCTGTAGAAAATAGGATGGGTTTAGGTAAATCTATATGAAAATAGCAAGGTTTTAGGGAGAATCTGTAGAAAATAGGATTGGTTTAGGTAAATCTATATGAAAATAGCAATTTTTAGGTAGAACCTGTTGAAAATAGGATGGTTTTAGGGAGAATCTGTAGAAAATAGGATGGTTTTAGGGAGAATCTGTAGAAAATAGGATGGTTTTAGGGAGAATCTATATGAAAATAGCAATGTTTCAGGTAGAATGTGTAGAAAATAGGATGGGTTTAGGTAGAATCTATATGAAAATAGCGATGTTTTAGGTACAATCTGTAGAAAATAGCAAGGTTTTAGGTAGAATTTGTTGAAAATAGGATGGGTTTAGGTAGAATCTGTAGAAAATAGCAGGGTTTTAGGTAGAATCTGTATGAAAATAGCAATGTTTTAGGTAGAATCTGTAGAAAATAGGATGGTTTTAGGTAGAATCTATATGAAAATAGCAATGTTTTAGGTAGAATCTGGTGAAAATAGGGTGGGTTTAGGTAGAATCTGTAGAAAATAGGATGGTTTTGGGTAGAATCTGTATGAAAATAGGATGGTTTTAGGTAGAATCTGTTGAAAATAGGATGGTTTTAGGTAAATCTATATGAAAATAGCAATGTTTTAGGTAGAATCTGTAGAAAATAGGGTGGTTTTAGGTAGAATCTGGTGAAAATAGGATGGGTTTAGGTAGAATCTGGTGAAAATAGGATAGTTTTAGGTAGAATCTGTAGAAAATAGGATGGTTTTAGGTAGAATCTGTATGAAAATAGCAATGTTTTAGGTAGAATCTGTAGAAAATAGGATGGTTTTAGGGAGAATCTGTAGAAAATAGGATGGTTTTAGGTAGAATCTGTAGTAGCAGAGTGTAATGTAACATATAACACACAGTATAATAGAGCATAAGGCAGTGTAACACAATACCACGTACAATACAGTCTAATGCAATACAATATAACCACAAATAAAGTGATTTAAAGTAAAGAGAAGGAATCTCTTGTTTTTCCCAGGTCCTGCAAATCACCAACCTCGCGCTCCAGCTGGGCCAAGACTACGCGGTTCGGTGGAGATGAAGCGACCGGCGCTGCGCCAGGGAAAGCTGAACCTCCTCACCCCTCCCCCTGCCCCCTCTTTTACTACTTAATTAAAATACTTTGCAGTAGAAGCATGTGCAGCCTGTGTGAGGTTACTGGGAAAGGGGTTGCGGGCTGGGTGGCGGCCCCGGGTCGCCGGCGCCCTCGTGAAGGGGAATTTGTTGGTTTCTACACAGAATGGTGCTTCAGGGCGCCTTGGCTCTTTGAAAATTAGAACAGGAGTGTGAAATGAGGTGATTTTCACTGAAGTCAGAGTTCTGGCTGATGTCCTGGCTGGGTTTGATTAAAAAATTGGGAGGAAATATGAGTAAACAGTGCAATAAATCCCAGAATCACAGGGGATGGGAGGGACCCCCAG
>NW_028168255.1:63418-86688 GCF_964237585.1 Gallinula chloropus | reverse complement strand
GGGGTTTGGGGCGGGGTTTTGGGGGGGGGGGGTGTCCCCGTGGTGGGGGCGGGGGGGGGGGGTGGGGGGGGCGGCAGCTCCGCTCCGGTTCCGGGGGCTCCTTGGAGCTCAGTGCGCATGCGCGACGGGCTTCCGGGAGGGGGCGTGGCCTGCGCCCGGGGCGGGGCGGGAGCGGCAGCCAATCAGGAAAGAGCAGGGAGGGGAGGGGGGAGAGCGAGCGCCGGGCGGGGGGGGGGGCGTTGCCTCGGCAACCGGAGCACGCGGGGGGGGCGCCTTAGCAACGGTTGCTAAGGGAGGGGGTTGAGCGTGGTAATGGGGGGGGGGGGGAGGGTTTTGGGGGCCTCCCCCTGGATTTGGGGGGGGGTGAGGGGGGTGGGGGTGAAAGGGGGTGTTGGGGGACCCCCCTGGATTATGGGGGGGGGGAGTTTTGGGGGCCCCCCCTGGATTTGGGGGGGGTTGGGGGATGGGGAGTGGGGAGGGGGGAGGGTTTTGGGGACCCCCTGGATTTGGGGGAGAGGTGAGGGGGGTGGGGGGTGGAAGGGGGTGTTGGGGGACCCCCCTGGATTATGGGGGGGGGAGGGTTTTGGGGGCCCCCCCGAATTTGAGGGGATTTGGGGATGGGGAGTGGGGGGGGGGAGGGTTTTGGGCCCCCCCCCCCCCGGATTTGGGGGATTGAAGGGGGTGGGGGGGGAGTTTTGGGGGCCCCCCTGGATTTGGGGGGGGGTGAAGGGGGTGGGGGGGGAGGTTTTTGGGGCCCCCCTGGATTTGAGGGGGGTTGGGGATGGGGAGTGGGGGGGGGAGGGTTTTTGGGGACCCCCCCCCAGGATTTGAGGGGGGTAAGGAGGGTGAGGAGTGGGGGGGGAGCACCCCAAGGAGGTGCCACCCCACAGAGGTGACAGCCGAGGGCGCTGTCACCCCGCAGCACCCCATGGCCGTGACACCCCAAGGGAGGTGACACCCAGGAGGTGACACCCGAGGGCGCCGCCACCTTGTCCCACTGTCACCTCGTGGCGCTGTCACCCCGCGGAATCCTGGGTCCCCACCCCAGCACGTCCCACGTCCCATGTCCCCCACATGTCCCCACCCCATGTCCCCCCCAGGTCCCCACCCCATCTCCCCCATCCCCACATCCCCCACCCCATGTCCCACATCCCACGTCCCATGTCCCCACCCCATGTCCCCCCCAGGTCCCATGTCCCCCCCAGGTCCCCACCCCATCTCCCCCATCCCCACATCCCCCACCCCATGTCCCACATCCCACGTCCCATGTCCCCACCCCATGTCCCCCCCAGGTCCCATGTCCCCCCAGGTCCCCACCCCATCTCCCCCATCCCCACATCCCCCACCCCATGTCCCACATCCCACGTCCCATGTCCCCACCCCATGTCCCCCCCAGGTCCCATGTCCCCCCCAGGTCCCCACCCCATCTCCCCCATCCCCACATCCCCCACCCCATGTCCCACATCCCATGTCCCATGTCCCCACCCCATGTCCCACCCTACACCCCATGTCCCCCCCCAAGTCCCATGTCCCCCCCATGTCCCCATCCCACATCCCATGTCCCCAATTCATGTCCCATGTCCCCATCCCACGTCCCATGTCCCCACCTCATGTCCCATGTCCCCCCCATGTCCCCCCCAAGTCCCTTGTCCCACCCCATGTCCCCCATCCCCACCCCATGTCCCCCATCCCCATCCCATGTCCCCCATCCCCATCCCATGTCCTATGTCCCCTGCATGTCCCTCATCCCCACCCCATGTCCCCCATCACCCCCCCAAGTCCCTTGTCCCACCCCATGTCCCCCATTCCCACCCCATCTCCCCCATCCCCACCCCATGTCCCACGTCCCCCCCAAGTCCCATGTCCCCCCATGTCCCATGTGCCCCCCAAGTCCCCCATCCCCACCCCATGTCCCCCATCCCCACCCCATGTCCCACCTCCCCGCCATGTCCCATGTCCCCCCCAAATCCCATGTCCCCATCCCATGTCACCCATCCCCACCCCAAGTCCCTTGTCCCACCCCATGTCCCCCATCCCCACCTCATATCCCACATCCCCCCCAAGTCCCTTGTCCCACCCCATGTCCCCCATCCCCATCCCATGTCCCACATCCCCCCCACGTCCCCCATCCCCACCCCATCTCCCCCATCCCCACATCCCCCACCCCATGTCCCCCATCCCCACCCCATCCCCACATCCCCACATCCCCCACCCCATATCCCACCCCCCACCACACGTCCCCTACCCCTCCCCAACCCCCCCAACCCCAACCCCCCCCCTCCACCTCCCTGCCCCTCAGCCCCACCCCAGGGGACAATCCCTTCCCCGGGGCCATTGGGGACAGCGCTGGGGACAAGGTCCTCCGGGGATGGTGGCAGCGGTGGTGGAGTTCGGGGAGCGGGGGGGGGACAAGGTCCTCTCTGGGTGAGGAGGGGTCAAAGTCCCCCCCCCCCTCCAGGGGCCAAGTTTCTCACGACCTTTGGGAGCACCCAACAGACACACCCCACCCCATGTGGGCACCAGCACGGGTGTCAGCACCCTCAACACCCCCACACCCCCCCCCCCCCCTGCTTTCCACGAGCTCCGGTGGCGCTCAGGTTTCATCCCTCCCATCATCTTCCTCCTCCTCCTCCTCCTCCTCCCCATGGTGTCCAAAGGGCAGGAGATGTTTCTCCAGCCTCCATTCCCACCCCCGGTCCAGCTCGGGGAAGGATCAACCAGAAGACAAAGGGACACCCAAAGTTTGGGGCTTGGGGGTGGGGGGGTGGGAAAAGAAGGATGGGGGGTCGCCTATGGGGCGGAGTGGCCGTGGTCTTCATCGCCTTCATGGTCATCACCACAGGTGGGTGCTGCTGGACCCTTCCCCCCTACACCCTTCCCATCCCCACCTCCCGCGTACCGTGGTGGGATACTGAGGTTGGGGGTGAGGGGGACCATGGGGGGTCCTTCAAAGACCCTATGAAGGTGGAGGGGGGGGGGGGGGTCCAAGCTGGGACTTGGTGGGGCTGGGGGTGAGGCTGGGTTTGTGGGACCTGTCTGAGGGGCTCGGGGAGGGGGGGGGGCTTTGGAGGACCAAGGGTGGGTTGTTAGGGGGCTACGTGTTGGTCTTCAGGAGATGGGGGTCTTTGGGGGTCTGTGGGCTTCTTGGATGCATCTTGGGGGGGTCTTTGGGGGTCTGTGGGCTTCTTGGATGCATCTTTGGGGAGTCTTTGGGGGTCTGTGGGCTTCCTGGATGAGTCTTTGGGGGTCTGTGGGCTTCTTGGATGCATCTTTGGGGGTCTGTGGGCTTCTTGGATGCATCTTGGGGGGTCTTTGGGGGTCTGTGGGCTTCTTGGATGCATCTTTGGGGGTCTGTGGGGGTCTGTGGGCTTCTTGGATGCATCTGGGGGGGGTGTCTTTGGGGGTCTGTGGGCTTCTTGGATGCGTCTTTGGGGATCTCTGGGGGTCTGTGGGCTTCTTGGATGCGGCTTGGGGGGGTCTTTGGGGGTCCATGGGCTTCTTGGATGCATCTTTGGGAGTCTGTGGGCTTCTTGGATGAGTCTTTGGGGGTCTTTGGGGGTCTGTGGGCTTCTTGGATGCATCTTTGGGGGTCTTTAGGGGTCTGTGGGCTTCTTGGATGCGTCTTTGGGGGTCTTTGGGGGTCTGTGGGCTTCTTGGATGCATCTTGGGGGGGTCTTTGGGGGTCTGTGGGCTTCTTGGATTCATCTTTGGGGGTCTGTGGGCTTCTTGGATGCATCTTTGGGGGTCTTTGGGGGTCTGTGGGCGCCTTGGATGCGTCTTGGGGGGTCTTTGGGGGTCCATGGGCTTCTTAGATGCATCTTTGGGGGTCTTTGGGGGTCCGTGGTCTTCTTGAGGGAGTCTTTGGGGGTCCATGGGCTTCTTGGATGCATCTTGGGGGTCTTGGGGGGCTTTGGAGGATCAAGGGTGGGTCATTAAGGGCCTACTTGTTGGTCTTCAGGAGATGGGGGTCTTTGGGGGTCTGAGGGCTTCTTGGATGCGTCTTTGGGGGTCTTTGGGGGTCTGTGGGCTTCTTGGATGCGTCTTTGGGGGTCTTTGGGGGTCTGTGGGCCTCTTGGATGCATCTTGGGTGGTCTTTGGGGGTCCATGGGCTTCTTAGATGCATCTTTGGGGGTCTTTGGGGGTCCGTGGTCTTCTTGAGGGAGTCTTTGGGGGTCCATGGGCTTCTTGGATGCATCTTGGGGAGTCTTTGGGGGTCTGTGGGCTTCTTGGATGCATCTTGGGTGGTCTTTGGGGGTCTGTGGGCTTCTTGGATGCATCTTGGGTGGTCTTTGGGGGTCCATGGGCTTATTGGATGCGTCTTTGGGGGTCTTTGGGGGTCTGTGGGCTTCTTGGGTGCATCTTGGGGGGGTCTTTGGGGGTCCATGGGCTTCTTGGATGCATCTTGGGGGTCTTGGGGGGCTTTGGAGGATCAAGGGTGGGTCATTAAGGGTCTACTTGTTGGTCTTCAGGAGATGGGGGTCTTTGGGGGTCTGTGGGCTTCTTGGATGCTGTTGGGGGGTCTGTGGGCTTCTTGGATGCATCTTGGGGGGTCTTTGGGGGTCTGTGGGCTTCTTGGATGTGGCTTGAGGGTCTTTGGGGGTCTGTGGGCTTCTTGGATGCAGCTTGGGGGGGTCTTTGGGGGTCCATGGGCTTCTTGGATGCATCTTGGGGGTCTTGGGGGGCTTTGGAGGATCAAGGGTGGGTCATTAAGGGTCTACTTGTTGGTCTTCAGGAGATGGGGGTCTTTGGGGGTCTGAGGGCTTCTTGGATGCATCTTGGGGGGTCTTTGGGGGTCTGTGGGCTTCTTGGATGCATCTTGGGGGGTCTTTGGGGGTCTGTGGGCTTTTGGGACCCCTCTGAGGGTCTTGGGGGGCTTTGGAGGACCAAGGGTGGGTCTTTAGGGGTCTACATGTTGGTCTTCAGGGGATGGGGGTCTTTGGGGGTCCGTGGGCTTCTTGGGATCCATCTGGAGGGGTTGTGAGATCCACCTGGGGGTTGAGGGATCTTGGGAGGACCATGACATTTTGGGATCTACCTGGGGGTTGAGGGATCCACTTGGGGGTCGTGGGATCCACTTGGAGGGTTTGGGATGGGGTTGTGGGATCCACCTGGGGGTTGAGGGATCCACCTGGAGGGTTTGGGATGGGGTTGTGGGATCCACCTGGGGGGTTGTGGGATCCACTTGGAGGGTTGTGGGATCCACCTGAGGGGTTGAGGGATCCACCTGGGGGTTGTGGGATCCACCTGAGAGGTTGAGGGATCCACCTGGGGGGTTGTGGGATCTACCTGGGGGTTGAGGGCTCTTGGGAGGACCACGAGGGTTTGGGATCCCCCTGCAGGTGGCGGGATCTACCTGGGGGTGGATCCCTGGAGGAGGTGGGGGTGGGGCCACCCCTGGGAGGAGGGTGGTGACGCCGGGGTGACCCCTGGATGTCTGGTTCCAGACGGGTGGCAGGGACAGGGGGACAGAGGGGAAGGACGGGCAGGAAGACAGACGGCAGGACAGACGGGAGGACAGAGGTCACCTGAGTCCACCAGCAATGTGACCACGCCTGTGACCACACCGAGCTCCAGTGCCACCACCATATCAGCCACCACAGGGTTGACAGAGTCCTCTTCACCCACAGCTGACTCCAACAGCACTGTGACCCCACCAACCTCCAGTGCCACCACCTCATCAGCCACCACGGGGATGACAGAGTCCTCTTCACCCACAGCTGAGCCCCCCGCCAGTGGGACCCCACCAACCTACAATGCCATCATCTCATCAGCCACCATGGAGAGGATAGAGTCCTCTTCACCCACCATCACTGATCCCACCAGCAGCGTGACCACACCTGTGGCCATGCCAAGCTCCAGTGCCACCACCTCCTTAAGCACCACGGGGGTGACAGAGACCACTGAACCCACCACCAGTGGGACCACGCCTGTGACCACGCCTGTGGCCATGCCAAGCTCCAGTGCCACCTCCATATCAACCACCACAGTGTTGACAGAGTCCTCTTCACCCACAGCTGAGCCCACCAACACCAGTGGGAACCCAACAACCTCCAGTGCCACCATCTCATCAGCCACCACGGGGGTGACAGAGTCCTCTTCACCCACCAGTTCACCCACCACTGAGTCCACCAGCAGTGTGACCACACCTGTGACCTCACCAACCTCCAGTGCCACCTCCATATCAGCCACCACAGTGTTGACAGAGTCCTCTTCACCCACCATCACTGAGCCCACCAGCAGTGTGACCACGCCTGTGGCCATGCCAAGCTCCAGTGCCATCACCATATCAAGCACCACGGGGGTGACAGAGACCACGGAGCCCACCAGTTCACCCACCACTGAGTCCACCACCAGTGGGACCACGCCTGTGACCACACCGAGCTCCAGTGCCACCACCTCATCAGCCACCATGGAGGGGACAGAGTCCTCTTCACCCACAGCTGTGTCCACCAGCAGTGTGACCACGCCTGTGGCCACACTGAGCTCCAGTGCCACCACCTCCTTAAGCACCACGGCGGTGACAGAGACCACTGAGTCCACCGCTGAGCCCCCCACCAGTGGGACCTCACCAACCTCCAGTGCCACCATCTCATCAGCCACCACGGGAGTGACAGAGACCACTGGGTCCACCATCACTGAGTCCACCACC
Source organism: Gallinula chloropus (assembly GCF_964237585.1). Lineage (NCBI taxonomy): Eukaryota > Metazoa > Chordata > Aves > Gruiformes > Rallidae > Gallinula > Gallinula chloropus. The sequence goes on along the minus strand of NW_028168255.1, from coordinate 80,039 downwards.
GGTGGGACCACACCTGTGACCACGCCGAGCTCCAGTGCCACCACCTCCTTAAGCACCACGGGGGTGACAGAGACCACTGAGCCCACCAGTTCACCCACCACTGAGTCCACCAGCAGTGTGACCACGCCTGTGACCACACCGAGCTCCAGTGCCACCACCATATTAACCACCACAGAGGGGACAGAGTCCTCTTCATCCACCAGTTCACCCACCACTGAGTCCACCAGCAGTGTGACCACGCCTGTGACCTCACCAACCTCCAGTGCCACCACCTCATCAGCCACCACAGTGTTGACAGAGTCCTCTTCACCCACCATCACTGAGTCCACCAGCAGTGTGACCACACCTGTGACCACGCCGAGCTCCAGTGCCACCAGCTCCTCAAGCACCACAGGGGTGACAGAGACCACTGAGTCCACCATCACTGAGTCCACCACCGGTGTGACCACACCTGTGACCACGCCAAGCTCCAGTGCCACCAGCATATCAACCACCATGGAGGGGATAGAGTCCTCTTCACCCACCAGTTCACCCACCACTGAGTCCACCAGTAGTGTGACCACCAGCAGTGTGACCACACCTGTGACCACGCCAAGCTCCAGTGCCACCAGCTCCTCAAGCACCACAGGGGTGACAGAGACCACTGAGTCCACCACTGAGTCCACCAGTAGTGTGACCACGCCTGTGACCACACCGAGCTCCAGTGCCACCACCTCCTTAAGCACCACAGGAGTGACAGAGACCACTGGGTCCACCATCACTGAGTCCACCACCGGTGTGACCACACCTGTGACCATGCCAAGCTCCAGTGCCACCACCATATTAACCACCACGGAGGGGACAGAGTCCTCTTCATCCACCAGTTCACCCACCACTGAGTCCACCAGCAGTGTGACCACCAGCAGTGTGACCCCACCAACCTCCAGTGCCACCACCTCATCAGCCACCACAGTGTTGACAGAGTCCTCTTCACCCACCATCACTGAGTCCACCAGTAGTGTGACCACACCTGTGACCACGCCGAGCTCCAGTGCCACCACCTCCTCAAGCACCATGGAGGTGACAGAGTCCTCTTCTCCCACCAGTTCACCCACCACTGAGTCCACCAGCAGTGTGACCACGCCTGTGACCACCAGCTCCAGTGCCACCACCTCCTCAAGCACCACAGGGTTGACAGAGACCACTGAGTCCACCACTGAGTCCACCAGTAGTGTGACCACACCGAGCTCCAGTGCCACCACCTCCTCAAGCACCACCGAGGTGACAGAGTCCTCTTCTCCCACCATCACTGAGCCCACCACCGGTGTGACCACACCTGTGACCACGCCAAGCTCCAGTGCCACCAGCGTATCAACCACCATGGAGGGGACAGAGTCCTCTTCACCCACCAGTTCACCCACCACTGAGTCCACCAGTAGTGTGACCACGCCTGTGACCACCAGCTCCAGTGCCACCACCTCCTCAAGCACCACAGGGGTGACAGAGACCACTGAGTCCACCACTGAGTCCACCAGTAGTGTGACCACGCCTGTGACCACACAGAGCTCCAGTGCCACCACCTCCTTAAGCACAACAGGGGTGACAGAGACCGAGTCCACCACTGAGTCCACCAGCAGTGTGACCTCACCAACCTCCAGTGCCACCACCTCATCAGCTACCACGGGGGTCACAGAGACCACTGAGTCCACCACTGAGTCCACCAGTAGTGTGACCTCACCAACATCCAGTGCCACCACCTCATCAGCCACCACGGGAGTGACAGAGACCACTGAGTCCACCAGCAGTGTGACCACACCTGTGACCACACCAAGCTCCAGTGCCACCACCTTCTCAAGCACCACAGGAGTGACAGAGACCACTGAGTTCACCACTGAGTCCACCAGTAGTGTGACCACACCAACCTCCAGTGCCACCACCTCATCAGCCACCACGGAGGTGACAGAGTCCTCTTCTCCCACCATCACTGAGCCCACCACCGGTGTGACCACACCTGTGACCATGCCAAGCTCCAGTGCCACCACCATATCAACCACCACGGAGGGGACAGAGTCCTCTTCACCCACCAGTTCACCCACCAATGAGTCCACCAGCAGTGTGACCACCAGCAGTGTGACCACACCAATCTCCAGTGCCACCACCTCATCAGCTACCACGGGGGTCACAGAGACCACTGAGTCCACCACTGAGTCCACCAGCAGTGTGACCTCACCAACCTCCAGTGCCACCACCATATCCACCACCACAGTGTTGACAGAGTCCTCTTCATCCACCACTGAGTCCACCAGCAGTGTGACCACGCCTGTGACCACACCAAGCTCCAGAGCCACCACCATATTAACCACCACGGAGAGGACAGAGACCACATCAGCCACCACCAGTATGACCACACCAAGCTCCAGAGCCACCACCATATTAACCACCACGGAGGGGACAGCAACCACATCAGCCACCACTGAGTCCACCACCAGTGTGACCACGCCAAGCTCCAGTGCCACCACCTCCTCAAGCACCACGGGGGTGACAGAGACCACTTCGCCCACCACCAGTGTGACCATCCCAACATCCAGTGCCACCACTGCAGAGGTGACCGAGACCACGTCGCCCACCACCATGGAGCCCACCAGCACTATGACCACCCCAACCACAAGTGCCACCACCACGGAGGTGACAGAGACCACGCCACCCACCACCATGGAGCCCATCACCACTGTGACCACCACAACCACCAGTCCCACCACCACGGAGGTGACAGAGACCATGTCATCTACCACCATGGAGAGCACCACCACTATGACCACCACTCCTGTGCCCCCCACCACTGTGCCCACCACTCCTGAGCACCCCACCACTGTGACCATCACCCCTGAGTCCCCAACCACTGTGACCACCACCACTGTGACCACCACCCCTGAGTCCCCCACCACTGTGACCACCACACCAGAACCCACCACCACTGTGACCACCCCTGTGCCCACCACCACTGTGCCCACCACCCCTGAGCCCCTCACCACTGTGCCCACCACCCCAGAGCCCCCCACCACTGTGACAACCTCCCCTGAGTCCCCCACCACAGTGCCCACCACCCCAGAGCCCACCACCACTGTCACCACCACTCCAGAGCCCACCACCACTCCTGAGCACCCCACCACTGTGACTACCACCCCAGAGCCCACCACCGTGACCACCACCCCTGAGCCCCCCACCACTGTCACCACCACTCCAGAGCCCACCACCACCCCTGAGCACCCCACCACTGTGACTACCACATCTGTGCCCACCACCACTGTGACCACCCCTGTGCCCACCACCACTGTGACCACCACCCCAGAGCCCACCACCACTCCTGAGCCCCCCACCACTGTGACCACCACCCCAGAGCCCACCACCACTCCTGAGCCCACCACCACTGTGACAACCACTGAGCCCACCACCACTCCTGTGCCCACCACCACTGTGACCACCACCCCTGAGCCCCCCACCCCTGTGCCCACCACCACTGTGCCCACCACTCCTGAGACCACCACCACTGTGACAACCACCCCAGAGCCCCCCACCACTGTGACCACCACCCCTGAGCCCCCCACCCCTGTGCCCACCACTCCTGAGACCACCACTCCTGAGATCACCACCACTGTGACAACCACCCCAGAGCCCACCACCACTGTGCCCACCACTCCTGAGACCACCACCACTGTGACAACCACCCCAGAGCCCCCCACCACTGTGACCACCACTCCTGTGCCCACCACCCCTGTGCCCACCACTCCTGTGCCCACCACCCCTGTGCCCACCACTACTGTGCCCACCACTCCTGAGACCACCACTCCTGAGACCACCACCACTGTGACAACCACCCCAGAGCCCACCACCACCTCTGGGCCCACCACCACTGTGCCCACCACTGAGCCCACCACCACTCAACCAACCACCACTGTCACCACCACCACTGTGACCACCACAACCTCCAGTGCCACCACCATGGAGCTGACAGAGACCACTGAGCCAACAACCACTGAGCCCACCACCATGGAGCCCACCACCACTGTGATCACCACAACCTCTGGTCCCACCACCACAGAGGTGGCAGAGACCACTGAGCCCACCACCACAATGGAGCCCACCACCATCGTGACCACATCCACCTCCAGTGCCACCACCATGGAGGTGACAGAGACCACGTCATCTACCACTGTGGAGCCCTCCACCACTGTGACCACCACAACCACCAGTCCCACCACCACAGAGGTGACAGAGACCACTTTACCCACCACCCCTGAGCCCACCACCACTGTGACCACCACCCCTGAGCCCACCACCACTGTGGTCACCCAAACCACCAGTCCCACCACCACAGAGGTGACAGAGACCACGTCATCTACCACCATGGAGCCCACCACCACTGAGCCAACAACCACTGAGCCCACCACTGCCCTCAAGCCCACCACGTCTGAGCCCACCACCACTGAACCCATCACCACTGTGACCACCACAACCACGAGTGCCACCACCACAGAGGTGACAGAGACCACTGAGCCCACCACCACTTCTCCCACGACCACTGAGCCAACAACTACTGAGCCCACCACCACTGTGATCATCACAACCACCAGTCCCACCACCACGGAGGTGACAGAGACCACTGAGCCCACCACCACTGAGCCCACCACCACCACTGTGATCATCACAACCTCCAGTGCCACCACCACAGGGCTGACAGAGAGCACTGAGTCCACCACCATGGAGCCCACCACCACCACCGTGGCCACCACAACCTCCAGTCCCACCACCACGGAGATGACAGAGACCACTTCAGCCACCACCACTGTGATCACCACCCCTGAACCCACCACCACTGTGAACACCACAACCTCCAGTCCCACCACCACAGGGCTGACAGAGACCACATCATCTACCACTGTGGAGCCCACCAACACTGAGCCAACAACCACTGAGCCCACCACCACTGAGCACACCACCACCACTGTGATCATCACAACCACTAGTCTCACCACTACAGAGGTGACTGAGACCACTGAGTCCACCACCATGGAGCCCACCACCACTGTGACCACCCCAACCACCAGTCCCACCACCACGGAGGTGACAGAGACCACTGAGCCCACCACCACTGTGATCACCACCCCTGAACCCACCACCACTGTGATCACCACAACCTCCAGTCCCACCACCACGGAGCTGACAGAGACCACGTCATCTACCACTGTGGAGCCCACCACCACGGAGCCCACCACCTCTGAGCCCATCACCACTGAGCCCATCACCACTGTGACCACCACAACCACGAGTGCCACCACCACAGAGGTGACAGAGACCACTTCACCCACCTCCACTGAGCCCACCACCACTGTGACCACCACAACCTCCAGTGCCACCACCACAGGGGTGACAGAGACCACTTCAGCCACCACCACTGAGCCCACCACCAGTGTGATCACCACAACCTCCAGTCCCACCGTCACAGGGGTGACAGAGACCACGTCATCTACCACTGTGGAGCCCAACACCACTGAGCCAACAACCACTGAGCCCACCACCACCATTGAGCCCACCACCATTGAGCCCACCACCACAGAGCCCATCACCACTGTGCCCACCACAACCATGAGTGCCACCACCACAGAGGTGACAGAGACCACTTCCCCCACCACCACTGAGCCCACCACCACTATTGAGCCCACCACCACTGAACCTGCCACCTCTGAGCACATCACCACTGTGACCACCCCAACCACGAGTGCCACCACCACAGAGGTGACAGAGACCACTGAGCCCACCACCCCTGAGCCCACCACCACTGTGATCACCACAACCTCCAGTCCCACCACCACAGGGGTGACAGAGACCACGTCATCTACCACTGTGGAGCCCACCACCACGGAGCCAACAACCACCGAGCCCACCACCACTGTGACCACCCCAACCGCCAGTCCCACCACCACGGGGCTGACAGAGACCACTGAGCCCACCACCACTGAGCCCACCACCACCACTGTGACCACCACAACCTCCAGTGCCACCACCACAGAGGTGACAGAGTCCACTGAGCCCACCACCCCTGAGCCCACCACCACTGTGATCACCACAACCACCAGTCCCACCACCACAGTGGTGACAGAGACCACTGAGCCCACCACCACTGAGCCCACGACCACGGAGCCCACCACCACTGGGCCCACCACCACTGTGACCACCCCAACCGCCAGTCCCACCACCACAGGGCTGACAGAGACCACTGAGCCCACCACCACGGAGCCCACCACCACTGTGATCACCACAACCTCCAGTGCCACCACCATCTCAACCACCACAGGGGTGACAGAGACCACTTCAGCCACCACCACAGAGCCCACCACCACTGTGGCCACCACAACATCCAGTGCCACCACCATCTCAACCACCACAGAGGTGACAGAGACCACGGAGCCCACCACCACTTCTCCCACGACCACTGAGCCAACAACTACTGAGCCCACCACCACTGAGCCCACCACCACCACTGTGATCATCACAACCTCCAGTGCCACCACCATAGGGCTGACAGAGACCACTGAGTCCACCACCATGGAGCCCACCACCACTGTGACCACCCCAACCACCAGTCCCACTACCACGGAGGTGACAGAGACCACTGAGCCCACCACCACTGTGATCACCACCCCTGAACCCACCACCACTGTGATCACCACAACCTCCAGTCCCACCACCACGGAGCTGACAGAGACCACGTCATCTACCACTGTGGAGCCCACCACCACGGAGCCAACAACCACTGAGCCCATCACCACTGTGACCACCCCAACCACGAGTGCCACCACCACAGAGGTGACAGAGACCACTTCCCCCACCACCACTTCTCCCACAACAACTGAGCCAACAACCACTGAGCCCACCACCACCACTGTGATCATCACAACCACTAGTCCCACCACTACAGAGGTGACTGAGACCACTGAGTCCACCACCATGGAGCCCATCACCACTGTGCCCACCCCAACCACCAGTCCCACCACCACGGAGGAGACAGAGACCACTTCAGCCACCACCCCTGAACCCACTACCAGTGTGATCACCACAACCTCCAGTCCCACCACCACAGGGCTGACAGAGACCACATCATCTACCACTGTGGAGCCCACCACCACTGAGCTAACAACCAGTGAGCCCACCACTGCCCTCAAGCCCACCACGTCTGAGCTGACCACCTCTGAGCCCATCACCACTGTGACCACCACAACCACGAGTGCCACCACCACAGAGGTGACAGAGACCACTGAGCTCACCACCATGGAGCCCACCACCACCACCACCACTGTGATCACCACAACCTCCAGTCCCACCACCACGCAGCTGACAGAGACCACGTCATCTACCACTGTGGAGCCCACCACCACTGAGCCCACCACCACTGAGCCCACCACCACTGTGATCACCACAACCTCCAGTCCCACCACAGTGGTGACAGAGACCACGTCATCTACAACTGTGGAGCCCACCACCACTTCACCCACCACCCCTGAGCCCACCACCACTGAGCCAACCACCACTGGGCCCACCACCACTGTGACCACCCCAACCACCAGTCCCACCACCACAGGGCTGACAGAGACCACTGAGCCCACCACCACGGAGCCCACCACCACTGTGGCCACCACAACCTCCAGTGCCACCACCATCTCAACCACCACAGGGGTGACAGAGACCACTTCAGCCACCACCACAGAGCCCATCACCACTATGCCCACCCCAACCACAAGTGCCACCACCATGGAGGTGACAGAGACCACTGAGCCAACCACCACTGAGCCCCCCACCACTGTGATCACCACAACCTCCAGTCTCACCACCACAGGGGTCACAGAGACCACTGAGCCCACCACCACTGTGGCCACCACAACCTCCAGTGCCACCACCATCTCAACCACCACGGTGGTGACAGAGACCACTTCAGCCACCACCACTGAGCCCACCACCTCTGAGCCCATCACCACGGTGCCCACCACAACCACGAGTGCCACCACTACGGCTGTCACAGAGACCACTGAGCCCACCACCATGGAGCCCACCACCACTGTGATCACCATAACCACCAGTCCCACCACCACGGAGCTGACAGAGACCACATCATCTACCACTGTGGAGCCCACCACCACTGAGCCAACAACCACTGAGCCCACCACCACCATTGAGCCCACCACCACTGTGACCACCCCAACCACCAGTCCCACCACCACGGGGCTGACAGAGACCACTGAGCCCACCACCACTGAGCCCACCACCACCACTGTGACCACGTCAACCTCCAGTGCCACCACCATCCCAACCACCACGGAGGTAACAGAGACCACTTCACCCACCACCACTGAGCCCACCACCACTGAGCCCATCACCACTGTGACCACCCCAACCACCAGTCCCACCACCACAGAGGTGACAGAGACCACTTCACCCACCACCACTGAGCCCACCACCACTGAGCCCATCACCACTGTGATCACCACAACCACCAGTGCCACCACCACGGGGGTGACAGAGACCACTGAGCCCACCACCATGGCGAGCACCACCACTGTGACCACTACAACATCCAGTGCCATCACTTCATCAGCTACCACGGCTGTCACAGAGACCACTGAGCCAACAACCACTGAGCCCACCACCACCACTGTGACCACGTCTACCTCCAGCGCCACCACCACAGAGGTGACAGTGACCACTTCGCCCACCATCACTGAGTCCACCACCACCATCACCACTGTGACCATGCCAACCTCCAGTGCCACCACCACCACTGTGACAGAGACCACTTCTTCCACAACAATGGAGCCCACCACCACTGAGCCAACCACCACTGTGGTCACAACCTCCAGTGCCACCACCTCCTCAGCCACCACGGGAGTGACAGAGACCACTGAGTCCACCACTGAGTCCACCACCACTGTGACCACGCCAACCTCCAGTGCCATGACCTTGTCAACCACCACTGGAGTGACAGAGACCACTGAGCCAACCACCACTTCACCCACCACCACTTCACCCACCACCACTGAGCCCACCACCACCATCATGACATCAACCTCCAGTGCCACCACATTGTCAGCAACCACGGGAGTGACAGACACCACGGAGTCCACCACTGAGTCCACCACCACTATCACCACATCAACCTCCAGTGCCACCACCACCGCAGTGACAGAGACCACTGAGCCCACCACCACTGAGCCCACCACCACCATCACCACTGTGACCACGCCAACCTCCAGTGCCACCACCTTGTCAACCACCACGGGAGTGACAGAGACCACCGAGTCCACCACTGAGTCCACCACCACTGTCACCACATCAACCTCCAGTGCCACCACCACAGTGACAGAGACCACTGAGCCCACCACCACTTCACCCACCACCACTTCACCCACCACCACCATCATGACATCAACCTCCAGTGCCACCACCACAGTGACAGAGACCACTGAGCCAACCACCACTTCACCCACCACCACTTCACCCACCACCACTTCACCCACCACCACTCAAACCACCACCACTGAGCCCACCACCACTGAGCCCATCACCACCATCACCACTGTGACTACGCCAACCTCCAGTGCCACCACAACGTCAGCAACCACGGGAGTGACAGAGACCACTGAGCCCACCACCACTTCACCCACCACCACTTCACCCACCACCACTGAGCCCACCACCACCATCACCACTGTGACTACGCCAACCTCCAGTGCCACCACCACAGGAGTGACAGAGACCACTGAGCCCACCACCACTTCACCCACCACCACTTCACCCACCACCACTTCACCCACCACCACCATCACCACTGTGACCACATCAACCTCCAGTGCCACCACATTGTCAGCAACCACGGGAGTGACAGAGACCACTGAGCCCACCACCACTTCACCCACCACCACTTCACCCACCACCACTGAGCCCACCACCACTGAGCCCACCACCACCATCACCACTGTGACTATGCCAACCTCCAGTGCCACCACCACAGGAGTGACAGAGACCACTGAGCCCACCACCACTGAGCCCACCACCACTATCACCACATCAACCTCCAGTGCCACCACCACAGGAGTGACAGAGACCACTGAGCCCACCACCACTTCACCCACCACCACCATCACCACATCAACCTCCAGTGCCACCACCACCGCAGTGACAGAGACCACTTCACCCACCACCACTGAGCCCACCACCACTGAGCCCACCACCACCATCACCACTGTGACCACACCAACCTCCAGTGCCACCACAACGTCAGCAACCACGGGAGTGACAGAGACCACCGAGTCCACCACTGAGTCCACCACCACTATCACCACATCAACCTCCAGTGCCACCACCACCGCAGTGACAGAGACCACTGAGCCCACCACCACTTCACCCACCACCACTTCACCCACCACCACTGAGCCAACCACCACTTCACCCACCACCACTTCACCCACCACCACTGAGCCCACCACCACTGAGCCCACCACCACTCAAACCACCACCACTGAGCCCACCACCACTGAGCCCATCACCACCATCACCACTGTGACTACGCCAACCTCCAGTGGCACCACCACAGGAGTGACAGAGACCACTGAGCCCACCACCACTTCACCCACCACCACTGAGCCCACCACCACCATCACCACTGTGACCACATCAACCTCCAGTGCCACCACAACGTCAGCAACCACGGGAGTGACAGAGACCACTGAGCCCACCACCACTGAGCCCACCACCACTATCACCACATCAACCTTCAGTGCCACCACCACGGGAGTGACAGAGACCACTGAGCCCACCACCACTTCACTCACCACCACTCAAACCACCACCACTTCACCCACCACCACTTCACCCACCACCACTGAGCCCACCACCACTGAGCCCACCACCACCGAGCCCACCACCACCATCACCACTGTGACCACACCAACCTCCAGTGCCACCACCACCTCAACCACCACAGGAGTGACAGAGACCACGGAGTCCACCACTGAGCCCACCACCACTATCACCACATCAACCTCCAGTGCCACCACCACAGTGACAGAGACCACTGAGCCCACCACCACTGAACCCACCACCACCATCATGACATCAACCTCCAGTGCCACCACATTGTCAGCAACCACGGGAGTGACAGAGACCACCGAGTCCACCACTGAGTCCACCACCACTATCACCACATCAACCTCCAGTGCCACCACCACGGGAGTGACAGAGACCACTGAGCCCACCACCACTTCACCCACCACCACTTCACCCACCACCACTTCACCCACCACCACCATCACCACTGTGACCACATCAACCTCCAGTGCCACCACAACGTCAGCAACCACGGGAGTGACAGAGACCACTTCACCCACCACCACTGAGCCCACCACCACTATCACCACATCAACCTCCAGTGCCACCACCACGGGAGTGACAGAGACCACTGAGCCCACCACCACTTCACCCACCACCACTTCACCCACCACCACTTCACCCACCACCACCATCACCACTGTGACCACATCAACCTCCAGTGCCACCACAACGTCAGCAACCACGGGAGTGACAGAGACCACTGAGCCCACCACCACTGAGCCCACCACCACTATCACCACATCAACCTCCAGTGCCACCACCACGGGAGTGACAGAGACCACTGAGCCCACCACCACTTCACTCACCACCACTCAAACCACCACCACTGAGCCCACCACCACCATCACCACTGTGACCACACCAACCTCCAGTGCCACCACCACCTCAACCACCACAGGAGTGACAGAGACCACGGAGTCCACCACTGAGTCCACCACCACTATCACCACATCAACCTCCAGTGCCACCACCACGGGAGTGACAGAGACCACTGAGCCCACCACCACTTCACCCACCACCACTGAGCCAACAACCACTGAGCCCACCACCACTTCACCCACCACCACTGAGCCCACTACCACTGAGCCAACAACCACTGAGCCCACCACCACCATCACCACTGTGACCACACCAACCTCCAGTGCCACCACCACCTCAACCACCACGGAGATGACAGAGACCACTTCACCCACCATCAAGCCAACCACCACCACCACCATGACCACACCCCCCTCCACCACCCCCACTACCACCCCCACCACCACCCCTCCTCCCAACACCACCACCACCACCACCACCCCCACTACCACCCCTACCACCACCCCCCCTCCCACCACCACCACCTCCACCACCACCACCCCCACTACCACCCCCACCACCACACCCCCTCCCACCACCACCACCACCACCACCCCCACTACAACACCCACCCCCACTACCACCCCCACCACCACCCCCCCTCCCAACACCACCACCACCACCACCACCACCACTACCACCCCTACCACCACCCCCCCTCCCACCACCACCACCTCCACCACCACCACCACCCCCACTACCACCCCCACCACCACACCCCCTCCCACCACCACCACCACCACCACCCCCACTACAACACCCACCCCCACTACCACCCCCACCACCACCCCCCCTCCCAACACCACCACCACCACCACCACCCCCACTACCACCCCCCCCACCACCCCCCCTCCCAACACCACCACCACCACCACCCCCCCTCCCAACACCACCACCACCCCCACCCCCACCACCACCCCCCCTCCCAACACCACCACCACCACCATCCCCACTACCACCCTCACCCCCACTACCACCCCCACCACCAGCCCCCCTCCCAACACCACCACCACCACCATCCCCACCCCCACCCCCACTACCACCCCCACCACCAGCCCCCCTCCCAACACCACCACCACCACCATCCCCACCCCCACCCCCACTACCACCCCCACCACCACCCCCCCTCCCAACACCACCACCACCACCCCCAAGCCCACTACCACCACCCCCAAGCCCACTACCACCACCCCCAAGCCCACCACCCCCAAGCCCACCACCACCACCCCCAAGCCCACTACCACCACCCCCAAGCCCACCACCACCACCCCCAAGCCCACTACCACCACCCCCAAGCCCACCACCACCACCACCAAGCCCACTACCACCACCACCAAGCCCACCACCACCAAGCCCACCACCACCACCCCCAAGCCACCCGGTAGGTCTCCGTCCTCACCCTCCCCACCCACCCACTTCCCTTCTCCTTGACCTCCCACCCCGCCACGTCAGCTCTCCAGTTGTTCTTGTGCTCCAGAGGTGGGATCACCCATATCTTCATCCTTCTTCCAGTTGACTGCAAGAACGGTGCGACCTGGGATGGTACCAAGTGTCGGTGTGTTGATGGGTACTATGGGAACCTCTGCCAGGAATACTACTGCAAAAATGGTGGCACCTGGGTGGATGGTGGCTGTATCTGCCCGGAGAAATTCCAGGGTTACGAGTGTGAGGCCCTTAAGGACACTGTCGAGATCAAAAATGGTGAGTAGACCCTCCAAGGTGGGCTTGATGGCCCCCAAAAGCTTCTTTCTTTAGGGGTTGGGGGCTCCAAGCCAGGACCTGGGGTCACCGTGGTGACACCAGCCTGGGAATGGGGTTGGGGTCACCATAGAGGGATCAACTGTGGAGAGACTGACCCTGAACTGGGGTCACCATGGAGACCCCAACCTGGGAGTAGGGTTGGGGTCACCATAGAGGGATCAACCGTGGAGAGACTGACCCAGAACTGGGGTCACCGTGGTGACACCAGCCTGGGATTAGGGTTGGGGTCACCATAGAGGGATCAACCATGGAGAGACTGACCCTGAACTGGGGTCACCATGGAGACCCCAACCTGGGAGTAGGGTTGGGATCACCATAGAGGGATCAACCGTGGAGAGACTGACCCAGAACTGGGGTCACCGTGGTGACACCAGCCTGGGAATGGGGTTGGGGTCACCATAGAGGGATCAACCGTGGAGAGACTGACCCAGAACTGGGGTCACCGTGGTGACACCAGCCTGGGAATAGGGTTGGGGTCACCATAGAGGGATCAACCGTGGAGAGACTGACCCAGAACTGGGGTCACCATGGAGACCCCAACCTGGGAATAGGGTTGGGGTCACCATAGAGGGATCAACTGTGGAGAGACTGACCCAGAACTGGGGCCACAATGGAGACCCCAACCTGGGAATAGGGTTGGGGTCACCATAGAGGGATCAACCGTGGAGAGACTGATCCAGAACTGGGGTCACTATGGTGACACCAACCTGGGAATAGGGTTGGGGGTCACCACAGAGAGGGACCAACCTGGGTTTGAGGCCACCATGGAAGGACTGAACTGGTCCCCTGACCAAAGGGCATCAAGGGTGGGTTGGGGACCCTCAGACCTGTCACTTACGGGTCTTCTTCTGCCTGTCCAAGTCAACGCCACGGTGGGGATGACGTCGAAGATCGACAACAGGAATTTCACAGCTGACCTTGAAAACAGGAGCTCTCCAGTCTTCAAGGATTTCGAGAAGGACTTCAAGGAGAAGGTCAGGGTGTCCCCATGCTGGGACATCACCCCCTTGGGGAGGTCTCTTTTGGGGTGGGGTGGGGGGGGGAAGGTCTCTTTTGGGGTGGAGGCCCCAGATCTCCCCACGGTTTCCCTTTGTCTTCCAGATGAGGGAGATCTACAAGGACATCGAAGGTTACCAGGACGTGGAGATCTTCAACCTGACGTGAGTGTCCACCAGACCCCCTGCCCATGGGCTCCTGACCCCCCACTCCCACCTTCTATGGTGATTTGGGGGTGAAAGGACCCGCTGAGGGGGGTGGGGGGGGGGTGTCAATTTGAGGTGACGCTCTCCAAGGATGGGGACACCCACAACCTTCCAACCCCTGAGGCTCCTTCAAGGATGGTCCAAGGGTGGGCAGGTTGTCCCTCCAAACTGGAGAGCCCAAACTGGTCCCAGTAAGGTTCCTGGTGGCCTAATGACCATGGCCTGGTGGTCATTAAGACCTCACATCACCCCCCATCCAAGACCCCACAATCCCCCTAAGACCCCACATCACCCCCAAATCACCCCCAAACTGGTCCCAGTAAGGTTCCTGGTGGCTTAATGACCACGGCCTGGTGGTCATTAAGACCTCACATCACCCCCCACCCCCCAAGGCCCCACATCACCCCCCAAGACCTCACATCACCACCCCCCCCAAAGACCCCCACAATCCCCCTAAGACCCCACATCACCCCCAAATCACCCCCAAACTGGTCCCAGTAAGCTTCCTGGCGGCCTAATGACCACGGCCTGGTGGTTATTAAGACCTCACATCACCCCCCACCCCCCAAGGCCCCACATCACCCCCCAAGACCTCACATCACCACCCCCTCCAAAGACCCCACAATCCCCCTAAGACCCCACATCACCCCCAAATCACCCCCAAACTGTTCCCAGTAAGGTTCCTGGTGGCCTAATGACCACGGCCTGGTGGTTATTAAGACCTCACATCACCCCCCCACCCCCCAAGGCCCCACATCACCCCCCCAAGACCCCACATCACCCCCAAACTGGTCCCAGTTAGCTTCCTGGTGGCCTAATGACCACGGCCTGGTGGTCATTAAGACCTCACATCACCCCCCACCAAGGCCCCACATCACCCCCAAACTGGTCCCAGTAAGGTTCCTGGTGGCCTAATGACCACGGCCTGGTGGTCATTAAGACCTCACATCATCCCCCACCCCCCAAGGCCCCACATCACCCCCAAATCACCCCCAAACTGGTCCCAGTAAGCTTCCTGGTGGCCTAATGACCATAGCCTGGTGGTCATTAAGACCTCACATCACCCCCCACCCCCCAAGGCCCCACATCACCCCCAAACTGGTCCCAGTAAGCTTCCTGGTGGCCTAATGACCACGGCCTAGCTGCGCTCCTTCCTCCTTGCAGAGCAGGCAGCATCCAGGTGAACTATGAGGTCCTCCTGAGCGTGGCCGCCAGCACCACGTCCGAGGAGGAGGTGAAAAACATATCTAAGGAGCTTATCAAGGCCTTTGATGAGTCCACCTTCTGCGGTAACGACACCACAGTCTGTGAGCCAGGAGACAACTGTGAGTGAGGCTGGTGGCCCACCACCCACGCAACGGCCCTTGGGGCGGCCCACCACCCACCCAGCCACCCTAGGGCAAGGTCCTTGGGGTGGTGGGACGTGGGGCGTGGGGCTGGGTGGGGTGTTGAGGCCACCAGCGTCTCCTCCAGCGTCTCCCATCTCTCCATCCCAGGTACTTTATGTTTCAACCGGGAGGCTAACAACGTCAACCACGCCAGCGTGCAACTTAATGATAGTGAGTGAGCCCCCCACACCCCCCATCCCACTGGGGGGACCTTCATCCCCAAGCCCCAAAGACCTCACCCCACCCCCTGAAACTCCATCACCCCCCAAGACCCCGCATCATCCCCCAAGACCCCCACATCACCCCCAAGACCTCACCCCACCCCGACCACCTCACATCACCACTCAAGACCCCATATCACCCCCAAATCACCCCCAAAGACCCCACATCACCACCCAGGACCCCACATCACCCCCAAGATGTCACATTACCCCCAAGACCCCAAATCATCACCCCAAGGGCCTCACATCACCCTCAAGACCTCATACCACCCCC
>NW_028168255.1:42177-63218 GCF_964237585.1 Gallinula chloropus | reverse complement strand
CTGGGGAGATACCGAGGGGACACCTGGTTGGCAGGACACCAGGGCTGGGAGGACACCAAGGTGACACCTGGTTAGGAGGACACCAAGGGGACACCCAGCTGGGAGGACACCGGGGTGACACCCGGTCAAAGGTCACTCCGACGGGTCCAGACGCCTCCTTCCCACCCCTCCCCTGCTGGGAAAGGGCCAAAGGGCTGTGGGGGGAAGGTGGCAGCTTCTGAGAAGGTGGGGTGGGAGGGTGGCCTGGAGCCCTACACCTGGTGTAGGGGAGGAGTAGGGTCCCACAGGCAGCCAGGGTGGGAGATCTTCATGGCCTGAAGTCCTACACCTGGTGTAGGGGAGGAGTAGGGTCCCATGGGCAGCAAGGGTGGGAGATCTCCATGGCCTGGAGTCCTACACCTGGTGTAGGGGAGGAGTAGGGTCCCATGGGCAGCAAGGGTGGGAGATCGCCATGGTCTGGAATCCTACACCTGGTGTAAGGTAGGAGTAGGATCCCACGGGCAGCAAGGGTGGGAGATCTTCATGGCCTGGAGTCCTACACCTGGTGTAGGGTAGGAGTAGGGTCCCATGGGCAGCAAGGGTGGGAGATGTAGGGACCTGTTGTAGGGGAGGAGTAGGGTCCCATGGGCAGCAAGGGTGGGAGATCTCCATGGCCTGGAGTCCTACACCTGGTGTAGGGGAGGAGTAGGGTCCCATGGGCAGCAAGGGTGGGAGATCTCCATGGCCTGGAGTCCTACACCTGGTGTAGGGTAGGAGTAGGGTCCCATGGACAGCAAGTGTGGGAGACCCCCATGGCCTGGAACCCTACCTGGTGTAAGGTAGGAGTAGGGTCCTACGGGTAGGAAAGAACGAGGAACCAGGGCCGCCACGGCCCCACCCCCGCTGCGTGTAGGTGTCCTTGAGGTGTCACCTCCCGCCCCACCCCGGTGTCGCCCGCGTAGGAACGCGGAAGTGGGGACAACCTGGCGTGACACCGGGCTGGGCCAGGAGCCAACCCCCACCCTGGCCCTGTCCCTGTCCTGTCCCGTCCTGTCCCCGAGGGCTAAAATTAGCAGGTTGTCTTCTCCTCACCCCACCCCAACCCCGGGGTGGGTGAAGGTGGGGGGTGAAGTCCAAGTGTTGCTAAATATAGCCCCGAGGTGTGGCTTGGAATCCTACTCCTGGTGTAAGGGAGGAGTAGGGTCCCACAGGGCAGCAAGGGTGGTAGATCTCCATGGCCTGGAGTCCTACACCTGGTGTAGGGGAGGAGTAGGGTCCCATGGGCAGCAAGGGTGGGAGATCTCCATGGCCTGGAGTCCTACTCATGGTGTAAGGGAGGAGTAGAGGGTGAAGGAGAAGATGAAGGAGAGGGTGAAGAAGGAGAGTGTGAAGAAGGAGAGGGTGAAGAAGGAGAGGAAGAAGGAGGAGGATGAAGGAGAGGATGAAGGAGGAGGATGAAGGAGAGGACAAAGGAGAGGATGAAGAAGGAGAGGGAGAAGGAGAGGATGAAGGAGAGGATGATGGAGAGGATGAAGAAGGAGAGGGTGAAAGGGTGAAGAAGGAGAGGATGAAGGAGGAGGATGAAGGAGAGGATGAAGAAAGAGAGGGTAAAGGAGAGGATGAAGGAGGAGGATGATGGAGAGGATGATGGAGAGGATGAAGGAGAGGATGAAGGAGGAGGATGAAGGAGGAGGATGATGGAGAGGATGAAGGAGAGGGTGAAGAAGGAGAGGGTGAAGAAGGAGAGGAAGAAGGAGGAGGATGAAGGAGAGGATGAAGGAGAGAGTGAAGAAGGAGAGGATGAAGAAGGAGAGGGTGAAATAGAGGATAAAGGAGAGGATGATGGAGAGGGTGAAGGAGGAGGGTGAAAGAGAGGGTGAAGAAAGAGAGGGTGAAGGAGAGGATGAAGGAGGAGGATGATGAAGGAGAAGGTCTCTCCTCCCTCCCCCACCACCCCCCCTCCCCTCCCCTCATCAGCTTCCCCAGGACAACCAGTGCCACCACCAGTAGGTTCCAGTAGGTGTCTCCCCGCGCAGGGAGACCACGGGAGGCTCCTCCCCCCACCACGGGGGGGGCAAAGTCCACCTGATAAGGCGGTTGGGAGGGTGGAGTAGTAACCATGGAGTTGAGAACCCAACAGACACACCCAGGAGGAACCACCCCAACCTTGGAGGAACAAGAAGAAGAAGGAGAAGAAGGAGAAGGGGGGGACACACTGAGTCACCACCACACACAACCCACTCCCCCGGGGGGGTTGGTGGTGGGGGGGGTTGTTCTACCGGTTGTACCCCCGGGGTGACTGTTTGGTTTCGAGGTGGAGAGGTGACCACGGGCGTCACCACCCACCGAGAGTAAACAAGGTGGATCATCAGAGGGAGCCTTGGGGCTTCCTTCACCCCCCTCCACGGGTTGGGGGGTGGGGGTGGGGTGCAAAGAAGGACCTCAGCTTCATGAGTCGATGGGGAAGGTTTAATAAGGTGGGAAAGGAGGAGAATAAATAGAAAATATGAATATGAATGATATTTAAATTAACAACAGCTCCAGGTGGCGAGGGGGGGGGGTGGAACAACCCCGCGTAGGGGGTGTCGCCCACCACCACCAGCAGCAACAACGGTCCTACACCGCGGTCCCAGCCCCCGGTGAACCGCCTGCCGTGTCCAGGTTGGAGGTGGGGGTTAAGAGGTGTCGTGTGTCCCCCCCACGGGGTCTTCTCCACCACCCCCACCACCCCAGCGCCGTGTTTTTGGGGTGAGGAAGGACCTGGGGCTTGGTGAGGTGGGACCACGCCGGTGGGACCACGCGCCACACTTGCTCCCTGGGAGAAGATTAACTCCACCCCGGCCTAAACAAAGTCACCTTAGAAGGTGGTGAGAGGAGGAGGAGGTCAAAACCCACCCCTGTCGTCATTCCCCCTCCCCCCCAAAACACACACCACCCCCTCCCCCCAAACCCAGAAGGTCCATGTTGTCCCATAAAGGGTGGGTGGATCCCATCCCCGTGGTGGTCGGCGGGTGGGAAGCAGCATCCTGGTGTCCTCAGCTCAAGGGTTCAAGGTGGACGACCTCTCTGGCCTTGGTAACTGGATCTACCAAAACAAAGGGTGGGGGTCACAGAGGGGGTGTCAGCAGGATTTGGGGGTGTCCTCAAGGTCCCCTGTCCCATCAGGGGGGGTGGTGGGTGCATCTCACCTGCGCCGAGGTGTCCACGGAGTCGAGGGACACCTGGAAGCTGTCATCGAGTTGGGCACCTGTGGGATGAAGGGGATAAGGTCAGGGTGGGGGTGGTGACGTCACCCAGGTGACCCCCCCCACCCCAAAAAAACACACCCACCTTCGTTCCTGTAGCTGAAGCTTCCTGGGAAGGACCACGTCTCGTCCGCCTCCTCGTACCACTTCTCCTTCATCTTCTTATGGGTCCTGGAGGTTGGGGGGGGGGGGGAAAGGGGTGGAGTCAACCAGTGGTGGGGTCCATCTTTTGGACCCCCTTGGACCTACCATCTCCTCCCCCCACCCCCCCAAAAGGACCCCATCACCCCCCCAACCCCTTGGGACCACGCCGCTGAGCTTCACCCAGGAAGAGGAACATCTCACCCACCCCAGGAGACCACCCACCCCAGGAGACCACCCACCCAGGGAGGGTATGAGGAGGGGCCAAGACCTCATCAAACCCACCACCACCACCCCCCCAGGGTTGTCCCCTCACCCTCCATCACCTGAAAAGCACTTTGCTCCTCTGAGCTCGGGAGAACAAGACAGCGAGGATGATGACGGTGATGCCCAGAATGGCCACGGCCAAGCCCAAGCCCACCGCCAGCTTGCTGACCCGGGCGCTGCAACGGTCGTCCTGGTACCAGTAGAGGTTGGTCTCCTCACAGCTACAGGGAGGGGATGGAGAGGTCAACTCAACTCGCCCCCCCGAGGGTCCTGACTCAAACCCTTGGTGGGACCAGACCCCAAGGTTGAGGTGCCCATAAACCTTGAGCTTGAGGTGGCCCAAACCTTGAGGTTGAGGTGCCCTAACCCCCAAGGTTGAGGAGCACCAACCCCCAAGGTTGAGGAGCACCAAACCCCCAAGGTTGAGGAGCACCAGACCCCAAGGTTGAGGAGCACCAACCCCCAAGGTTGAGGAGCACCAAACCCCAAAGCTGAGGAGCACCAACCCCCAAGGTTGAGGAGCACCAACCCCCAAGGTTGAGGAGCACCAACCCCCAAGGTTGAGGAGCACCAAACCCCCAAGGTTGAGGGGCACCAGACCCTAAGGTTGAGGAGCACCAACCCCCAAGGCTGAGGAGCACCAACCCCCAAGGTTGAGGAGCACCAGACCCCAAGGCTGAGGAGCACCAACCCCCAAGGTTGAGGAGCACCAGACCCCAAGGTGGAGGAGCACCAGACCCCAAGGTTGAGGAGCACCAGACCCCCAAGGTTGAGGAGCACCAACCCCCAAGGTTGAGGGGCACCAGACCCCAAGGTTGAGGAGCACCAAACCCCAAGGCTGAGGAGCACCAGCCCCCAAGGTTGAGGTGCTCCAACCCCCTCCTCCAAACCAGGAGGCTGATGTCCACCAGGCAGGGGTTTGGTTTGGGGTTTTTGGAGGTGGGTAGATGGCTCCACCACAGGACTTACACGCATTGTGGACCAGCCAGGGTGATGTGACACTGTCCACTGTTGCAGTTGATGGTGCTGGCGGTCATGGGGGTGCAGTTGGACATGCAGTACAAGCCAGAGCTCGTCGTGTTGGGGAAGAAGAAGTCCTTGTAGTCCTCAGGCACTAAGTTCTTGCAGTAATCTGGAGAAGGAAGAGCACATCAGCTGGTGGGGTGGTGGTGATGATGGGGGGGGGGGGGGGCGGAGTGGGGGGGGGGAGATGTTGACCACCCCAAACCAGCTTGGAGACCCTTCTGTGGGGCAGCTCACCCTCTGCATTGAATTCCACTTTGGAGGTTGTCACCATCACGTGGGAGGAGTTGAAGCACAGGGCACCTGTGGAAGAGGAGGTGATGACACCAAGGGACCACCCAGGAGTGGGACCACCAAGGAGTGGGACCACACAGGAGTGGGACCACCAAGGAATGGGACCACCCAGGAGTGGGACCACCCAGGAGTGGGACCACCAAGGAATGGGACCACCCAGGAATGGGACCACCCAGGAGTGGGACCACCCAGGAGTGGGAGAGGACTTCCCCACCCCATCCCCTGGGTTGTCCAGTTCCTCCCCATCCTTCCCAGGAGGATCTCAAGCACCTTCCGTGCAGTTCTGGTTGCTGACTGCCGTGATGATGTCTTCCTGAAGGACCATGGAGATGTTCCGGAGCTTCTCCTGGGTTTGGGCCGTCACCACCAGGGAGATGATGACGATGTGATCCACCACCACGCTCCCAGCTCTGGTGGGAAAAGCCATGGTCCTCTTACAAACTGGGGTTGGTTGGGTGATGGTTGGTTGGGTGATGGTTGGTTGGGTGGTGGTGGGTTGGAGGAGGTTGGGTTGGGTGGTGGTTGGTTGGATGGTGGTTGGTTGCCCAGACTCCTGAGGAGCAGGGTTGGTTGATGGACCCCTCCCCCACCAAAAAAACCCTTCTCCACCTTGACCAGCCACCCAGAACTCACGTCAGGTTCAGGATCTTGATGCCCTTGTAGCCTTCAACCTTGTTGTAGACCTCGTCCATCTGGAAGAGAAGAGGTCTCCAGGGTGGGGGAATCCAGGCCACCTTGCCTGGATCTCCTCCATCTGTGGTCCATGCCACCCCCAACCCCACCAAGAGGTACCCAGAGAAGACCATAGTGAGACCCCCCACACACCCTGGGTCTTGCAGCACCCATGGGACACGTTTGGGATGCTCAACCCATGATGACCCGTGGTGGGCCCCCATCCCCCACGTGGCCTTCACCTGCTTCGTGAAGTCCTCGACGAACTTCAGGTAGGCAGGAGAGCTGGTGTTCTGGAGGTCTTTGGTGTACTCCCGGTTGGTGACCCGCAGCTCCACCTGCACCGTCCCGTTGGTCTCTTTTGGAGAAGGAAGAGGGGCAAGTCAAGGCCAGGGCAGGGAGAAGACAAGGACAGACAACCCCTTCCCCCCTGGGAGGGACCCCTGATGAGCCACCATGAGCAAGCCAGGAGAGGATCTGGCCAGCATCCTGCTCCTCTGGATGAAGCTGTTGGTCCCACCACCAACCCTAGTTGGGCACCACCAACTTGAGCACCTCCCTAGGACCTCCACCTTCTGCTGATTGGCCCAGAAGCTCAGCTCCAAGCTCCCAGTGCTTCTTGGTCGCTCCACGGAAGGTCACCAACCTCAGGGACCAACCTCTGACCCCCAGTTCCTGGCTGGAGCTTGTCCCCTTGGGGGGGGTCATTGTCCCATCTCCTGCTCTTTCTATGGGGTCTCCACGTGTGGCTCCTGGTCCTGCTCCACCCAGGACGTGCTACAACCATCACCCCTGCCAACGATCTCGGGTGCTGTGGCACCTGCTTAGGCAGAAGGTTGGTTGTCCTATGGCCACTCCTGGTCCATCTTTCCCCTTCCACACACCTCCCCACCACGTTCCTCCCCCCAAAGAGACTTTGTCCTGTTGAGGAAGCTCAACCAGAAGAACCTCCTACCAGCGTTTGTTTCGATGGTGTTACTGACTGTCTGGCACTGGTCACCCGTGAAGCCAACGAGACACTTGCATTGGCCGTCCACAAAGGTGCCACCGTTGTAGCACTGCCCTGGAAAGGAGAAGACCAAAGGGGATGGGTCAACAGAGAGGTGCCAAGAGGAAGGAGAAGGCATCTGACCACACTTTCCCCCAGGAGAAAATAGGGCTGGGACCTACTTTCAGTGGTGGTGGAGGAGGCGGTGGTGGTGATGGCTTTGGTGGTGGTGATGGGTTTGGTGGTGGTGGTGATGGGCTTGGTGGTGGTGGTGAGTTTGGTGGTGGTGGTGAGTTTGGTGGTGGTGGTGATGGGTTTGGTGGTGGTGGTGGGTTTGGTGGTGGTGGTGATGGGTTTGGTGGTGGTGGTGATGGGTTTGGTGGTGGTGGTGGGTTTGGTGGTGGTGGTGGTGGGTTTGGTGGTGGTGGTGATGGGTTTGGTGGTGGTGGTGGGTTTGGTAGGGGTGGTAGAGCGGGTGGTGGAGGTGGTTGTAGAAGGGGTGGTGGTGGTGGTGGTGGGCACCAGGGTGGGGGTGGAGGTGCTGGTGGATGTGGTGGGCTCAGAGGTGCTGGTGGTCGTTGAAGGTGTCGAGGGGGTGGTGTTGGTGGTGGTTGTAGAGGGGGTGGTGGTGGTGGTGGTGGTGGGCACCAGGGTGGGCGTGGAGGTCTCAGAGGTGCTGGTGGATGTGGACGTGGCTGAGGTGCTGGTGGCCATGGTGGTCATGGAGGTGCTGGTGGTCGTTGAAGGTGTCGGGGGGGTGGTGTTGGTGGTGGGCTTGGAGGTGCTGGAGAACATGGTGGTGGTTACAGTGGAGGTTGTGGCTGTTGTGGTGGGCTCAGAGGTGGTGGGCTCAGTGGAGGCTGCAGAGGTGCTGGTGGCCATGGTGAGATCAGAGGTGCTGGTGGCTGAGGTGGGCTCAGAGGTGCTGGTGTCAGTGGTGGGCTCAGAGGTGCTGGAGAACATTGTGGTGGGTACAGAGGTGGTGGTATCAGTGGACATGGCAGAGGTGCTGGTGGCCATGGTGGGACCAGAGGTGCTGGTGTCAGTGGAGGTTGCAGAGGTGCTGGTGGCCACGGTGGGCTCAGAGGTGCTGGTGGTCACTGGAGGTGTCAGGGTGGGGGTGGTGGGACCAGAGGTGCTGGAGAACATGGTGGTGGGCTCAGAGGTGGTGGTCTCAGTGGAGGTGGCAGAGGTGCTGGTGGTCATGGTGGTGGTTACAGTGGAGGTTGTGGCTGTTGTGGTGGGCTCAGATGTGCTGGTCTCAGTGGAGGTTGCAGAGGTGCTGGTGGCCATGGTGGGCTCAGAGGTGCTGGAGAACATTGTGGTGGGCTCAGAGGTGCTGGTGGCCGTGGAGGATGCAGAGGTGCTGGTGTCAGTGGACGTGGCAGCGGTGCTGGTGGCCATGGTAGTGGGTGTGGAGGTGCTGGTGGCTGAGGTGGGCTCCGAGGTGCTGGTGGCCATTGAAGGTGTCAGGGTGGGGGTGGTGGGCTCAGAGGTGCTGGAGAACATGGTGGGGGGCACAGAGGTGGTGGGCTCAGTGGAGGCTGCAGAGGTGCTGGTGTCAGTGGTGGGCTCAGGGGTGCTGGTGGCCACGGTGGGCTCAGAGGTGCTGGAGAACATGGTGGTGGGTTCAGAGGTGGTGGTCTCAGTGGAGGTGGCAGAGGTGCTGGTGGCCATGGTGGTCTCAGATGTGCTGGTGTCAATGGTGGGCTCAGAGGTGCTGGAGAACATGGTGGTGGGACCAGAGGTGGTTGTGGCCATGGAGGCTGTGAAAGTGCTGGTGGCTGTGGTGGTTGGGGAGATGCTGGTGCCAGTGGTGTTGGGAGAGGTGGGGATGGTGGTGGTGGGCACTGGGGTGGGCTCAGAGGTGCTGGTGGCCATTGTGGTGGGCTCAGTGGTGGTGGGCTCAGTGGAGGCTGCAGAGGTGCTGGTGACCATGGTGGGCTCAGGGGTGCTGGTGGCCATGGTGGGGGGCACAGAGGTGGTGGGCTCAGTGGAGGCTGCAGAGGTGCTGGTGTCAGTGGTGGGCTCAGAGGTGCTGGTGGTCACTGGAGGTGTCAGGGTGGGGGTGGTGGGCTCAGAGGTGCTGGAGAACATGGTGGTGGGTCCAGAGGTGGTGGTCTCAGTGGAGGTGGCAGAGGTGCTGGTGGCCATGGTGAGCTCAGAGGTGCTGGAGAACATGGTGGTGGGACCAGAGGTGGTGGGCTCAGTGGAGGTGGCAGAGGTGCTGGTGGCCATGGTGAGCTCAGAGGTGCTGGAGAACATGGTGGTGGTTACAGTGGAGGTTGTGGCTGTTGTGGTGGGCTCAGAGGTGCTGGTGTCAGTGGACATGGCAGAGGTGCTGGTGGCCATGGTGGTCTCAGAGGTGCTGGTGTCAGTGGTGGGCTCAGAGGTGCTGGAGAACATGGTGGTGGGACCAGAAGTGGTTGTGGCCATGGAGGTCGTGAAGGTGCTGGTGGCCGAGGTGGATGGGTAGATGCTGGTGCCAGTGGTGGTAGGAGAGGTGGGGATGGTGGTGGTGGGCACTGGGGTGGGCTCAGAGGTGCTGGAGAACATGGTGGGGGGCACAGAGGTGGTGGGCTCAGTGGAGGCTGCAGAGGTGCTGGTGTCAGTGGTGGGCTCAGAGGTGCTGGAGAACATGGTGGTGGGACCAGAGGTGCTGGTGGCCATTGTGGTGGGCTCAGTGGTGGTGGGCTCAGTGGAGGTTGCAGAGGTGCTGGTGGCCATGGTGAGATCAGAGGTGCTGGTGGCCACAGTGGGTTCAGAGGTGCTGGTGGTCACTGGCGGTGTCAGAGTGGGGGTGGTGGCCTCAGAGGTGCTGGAGAACATGGTGGTGGGACCAGAGGTGGTGGGCTCAGTGGAGGCTGCAGAGGTGCTGGTGGCCATGGTGAGCTCAGAGGTGCTGGAAAACATGGTGGTGGTTACAGTGGAGGTTGTGGCTGTTGTGGTGGGCTCAGAGGTGCTGGTGTCAGTGGACATGGCAGAGGTGCTGGTGGCAATGGTGGGCTCAGAGGTGCTGGTGTCAGTGGTGGGCTCAGAGGTGCTGGAGAACATTGTCGTGGGCACGGAGGTGCTGGTGGCCGTGGAGGATGCAGAGGTGCTGGTGTCAGTGGACGTGGCAGTGGTGCTGGTGGCCATGGTAGTGGGTGTGGAGGTGCTGGTGTCAGTGGTGGGCTCCGAGGTGCTGGTGGCCGTTGAAGGTGTCAGGGTGGGAGTGGTGGGCTCAGAGGTGCTGGAGAACATGGTGGTGGGACCAGAGGTGTTGGGCTCAGTGGAGGCTGCAGACGTGCTGGTGGCCACGGTGGGCTCAGAGGTGCTGGTGGTCACTGGAGGTGTCAGGGTGGGGGTGGTGGGCACAGAGGTGCTGGAGAACATGGTGGTGGGCTCAGAGGTGGTGGTCTCAGTGGAGGTTGCAGAGGTGCTGGTGTCAGTGGACGTGGCAGCGGTGCTGGTGGCCATGGTAGTGGGTGTGGAGGTGCTGGTGTCAGTGGTGACTGGGGAGATGCTGGTGCCAGTGGTGTTGGGAGAGGTGGGGATGGTGGTGGTGGGCACTGGGGTGGGCTCAGAGGTGCTGGTGGCCATTGTGGTGGGCACAGAGGTGGTGGGCTCAGTGGAGGTGGCAGAGGTGCTGGTGTCAGTGGTGGGCTCAGGGGTGCTGGTGGCCACGGTGGGCTCAGAGGTGCTGGAGAACATGGTGGTGGGTTCAGAGGTGGTGGTCTCAGTGGAGGTGGCAGAGGTGCTGGTGGCCATGGTGAGCTCAGAGGTGCTGGTGTCAGTGGTGGGCTCAGAGGTGCTGGAGAACATGGTGGTGGGACCAGAGGTGGTTGTGGCCATGGAGGCTGTGAAGGTGCTGGTGGCTGTGGTGTTGGGAGAGGTGGGGATGGTGGTGGTGGGCACTGGGGTGGGCTCAGAGGTGCTGGTGACCATTGTGGTGGGCTCAGTGGTGGTGGGCTCAGTGGAGGCTGCAGAGGTGCTGGTGTCAGTGGTGGGCTCAGAGGTGCTGGTGGTCACTGGAGATGTCAGGGTGGGGGTGGTGGGCTCAGAGGTGCTGGAGAACATGGTGGTGGGCTCAGAGGTGGTGGGCTCAGTGGAGGCTGCAGAGGTGCTGGTGGCCATGGTGGGCTCAGAGGGGCTGGTGGTCACTGGAGGTGTCAGCGTGGGGGTGGTGGGCTCAGAGGTGCTGGTGTCAGTGGACATGGCAGAGGTGCTGGAGGCCATGGTGGTCGTGAACGGGCTGGTTTCAGTGGTGGGCTCAGAGGTGATGGGCTCGGTGGTGGCTGCAGAGGTGCTGGTGGCCATGGTGGGCTCAGGGGTGTTGGTGGCCATGGTGGGCTCAGGGGTGCTGGTGGTCATCAAAGGTGTAGATGTGATGGTATCGGTGGTGGCCTCAGAGGTGCTGGAGAAAATGGTGGGGGGCACAGAGGTGCTGGTGGCCATGGTGGTCATGAAGGTGCTGGTGTCAGTGGTGGGACCAGAGGTGCTGGAGAACATTGTGGGGGGCGCAGAGGTGGTTGTGGCCATGGAGGATGCAGAGGTGCTGGTGGCCATGGTGGGCTCAGAGGTGCTGGTGGCCATGGACGTGGCAGAGGTGCTCGTGGCCATAGTGGTCGTGAAGGTGCTGGTATCAGTGGTGGGCTCAGAGGTGCTGGAGAACATGGTGGTGGGACCAGAGGTGGTGGAGGCCATGGTGGTTGTGAAGGTGCTGGTGTCAGTGGTGGGCTCAGAGGTCGTGGGCTCAGTGGAGGTTGCAGAGGTGCTGGTGGCCAAGGTGGACTCAGAGGTGCTGGTGGCCATGGTGGGTTCAGAGGTGCTGGAGAACATGGTGGTGGGTTCAGAGGTGCTGGTGGTCGGGAAGGTGCTGGTGTCAGTGGTGGGCTCAGAGGTGCTGGAGAACATTGTGGGGGCCACAGAGGTGGTTGTGGCTGTGGAGGCTGCAGAGGTGCTGGTGACCGTGGAGGTCTCTGAGGTGCTGGAGAACATGGTGGTGGGTTCAGAGGTGCTGGTGGTCGGGAAGGTGCTGGCGTCAGTGGTGGTGGGCTCAGAGGTGGGGATGATGGTGGTGGGCACTGTGGTGGGACCAGAGGTGCTGGTGGTTGTGAAGATGCTGGTGTCAGGGGTGGGCTCAGAGGTGGGGATGATGGTGGTGGGCACTGTGGTGGGCTCAGAGGTGCTGGTGGCCATGGTAAGATCAGATGTGCTGGCAGCAGAGGTGGGACCAGACGTGCTGGTGTCAGTGGACGTGGCAGAGGTGCTGGTGGCCATGGTGGGACCAGAGGTGCTGGTGGCCATTGAAGGTGTAGGAGGGGTGGTGGAGATCATTGTGCTGGGCTCAGAGGTGCTGGAGAACATGGCGGTGGGTTCAGAGGTGGTGGTTCCAGTGGAGGCTGCAGAGGTGCTGGTGGCCATGGTGGGCTCAGAGGTGCTGGTGGTCGGGAAGGTGCTGGCGTCAGTGGTGGTGGGTTCAGAGGTGGGGATGATGGTGGTGGGCACTGTGGTGGGCACAGAGGTGCTGGTGGCCATGGACGTGGCAGAGGTGCTGGTGGCCATAGTGGCGGTGAAGGTGCTGGTGTCAGTGGTGGGCTCAGAGGTGCTGGAGAACATGGTGGTGGGTTCAGAGGTGGTGGAGGCCATGGTGGTTGTGAAGGTGCTGGTGGCTGTGGTGGGCTCAGAGGTCGTGGGCTCAGTGGAGGTTGCAGAGGTGCTGGTGGCCAAGGTGGACTCAGAGGTGCTGGTGGCCATGGAGGTCATGAAGGTGCTGGTGGATGTCATGGGCTCAGAGGTGCTGGTGGCCATGGTGGGTTCAGAGGTGCTGGTGTCAGTGGTGGGCTCAGAGGTGCTGGAGAACATGGTGATGGGCTCAGAGGAGGTTGCAACCATGGAGGTTGCAGAGATGCTGGTGACAGTGGTGTGTTCAGAGGTCAGGGTGAGAGTGGTGGGCACGGAGGTGCTGGTGGCCATGGTGGTCGTGAAGGCGCTGGTGGCTGTGGTGGGCTCAGAGGTGCTGGTGGCCATTGAAGGTGTCAGGGTGGGGGTGTTGGGCACAGAGGTGCTGGAGAACATGGTGGTGGGTTCAGAGGTGCTGGTGGTCGGGAAGGTGCTGGTGTCAGTGGTGGTGGGTTCAGAGGTGGGGATGATGGTGGTGGGCACTGTGGTGGGACCAGAGGTGCTGGTGGCCATGGTGGTCATGAAGGTGCTGGTGTCAGTGGTGGGCTCAGAGGTGCTGGTGTCAGTGGTGGGCTCAGAGGTGCTGGAGAACATGGTGGTGGGACCAGAGGTGGTGGAGGCCATGGTGGTTGTGAAGGTGCTGGTGTCAGTGGTGGGCTCAGAGGTCGTGGGCTCAGTGGAGGTTGCAGAGGTGCTGGTGGCCAAGGTGGACTCAGAGGTGCTGGTGGCCATGGTGGGTTCAGAGGTGCTGGAGAACATGGTGGTGGGTTCAGAGGTGCTGGTGGTCGGGAAGGTGCTGGTGTCAGTGGTGGGCTCAGAGGTGCTGGAGAACATTGTGGGGGCCACAGAGGTGGTTGTGGCTGTGGAGGCTGCAGAGGTGCTGGTGACCGTGGAGGTCTCTGAGGTGCTGGAGAACATGGTGGTGGGTTCAGAGGTGCTGGTGGTCGGGAAGGTGCTGGTGTCAGTGGTGGTGGGTTCAGAGGGTGGGATGATGGTGGTGGGCACTGTGGTGGGCTCAGAGGTGCTGGTGTCAATGGACATGGCAGAGGTGCTGGTGGCCATAGTGGTGGTGAAGGTGCTGGTGTCAGTGGTGGACTCAGAGGTGGTGGAGAACATGGTGGTGGGTTCAGAGGTGGTGGAGGCCATGGTGGTTGTGAAGGTGCTGGTGGCTGTGGTGGGCTCAGAGGTCGTGGGCTCAGTGGAGGTTGCAGAGGTGCTGGTGGCCATGGTGAGATCAGAGGTGCTGGTGGCCATGGAGGTCAGGAAGGTGCTGGTGGATGTCGTGGGCTCAGAGGTGCTGGTGGCCATGGTGGGCTCAGAGGTGCTGGTGGCCATCGAAGGTGTAGGAGGGGTGGTGGAGATCATTGTGGTGGGCTCAGACGTGCTGGTGTCAGTGGTGGTGGGCTCAGAGGTGGGGATGATGGTGATGGGCACCGGGGTGGGCTCAGAGGTGCTGGTGGCCATGGTGGTCGTGAAGGTGCTGGTGTCAGTGGTTGTGGGCTCAGAGGTGGGGATGATGGTGGTGGGCACTGTGGTGGGCTCAGAAGTGCTGGTGTCAGGGGTGGGCTCAGAGGTGCTGGAGAACATGGTGCTGGGCTCAGAGGTGGTTGTGGCCGTGGAGGTTGCAGAGATGCTGGTGACAGTGGTGGGTTCAGAGGTCAGTGTGAGAGTGGTGGGCACGGAGGTGCTGGTGGCCAAGGTGGTCATGAAGGTGCTGGTGTCAGTGGTGGATTCAGAGGCTGGGGTGAGAGTGGTGGGCTCAGAGGTGGTTCCAGAGGTGCTGGGGACCATGGAGGGTGTAGGGGTGGTGGTGTGAGCAGTAGAAGCAGAGGTGGAGGTGGGCTCAGAGGTGCTGATGTCAGTGGTGGGCTCAGAGGTGCTGGAGAACATGGTGGTGGGCACGGAGGTGCTGGTGGCCATGGTGGTCATGAAGGTGCTGGTGTCAGTGGTGGTGGGCTCAGAGGTGGGGATGGTGGTGGTGGGCACTGTGGTGGTCTCAGAGGTGCTGGTGTCAGTGGTGGGCTCAGAGGTGCTGGAGAACATGGTGCTGGGCTCAGAGGTGGTTGTGGCCATGGAGGTTGCAGAGATGCTGGTGACAGTGGTGGGTTCAGAGGTCAGGGTGAGAGTGGTGGGCACGGAGGTGCTGGTGGCCACGGTGGTCGTGAAGGTGCTGGTGGCTGTGGTGGCCTCAGAGGTGCTGGAGAACATGGTGGTGGGTTCAGAGGTGCTGGTGGTCGGGAAGGTGCTGGTGTCAGTGGTGATGGGCTCAGAGGTGGGGATGATGGTGGTGGGCACTGTGGTGGGACCAGAGGTGCTGGTGGCCATGGTAAGATCAGATGTGCTGGCAGCAGTGGTGGGACCAGAGGTGCTGCTGTCAGTGGTGGGCTCAGAGGTGGTGGTCTCAGTGGAGGCTGCAGAGGTGCTGGTGGCCATGGTGGGCTCAGAGGTGCTGGTGGCCATCGAAGGTGTAGGAGGGGTGGTGGAGATCATTGTGGTGGGCTCAGAGGTGCTGGAGAACGTGGTGGTGGGTTCAGAGGTGCTGGTGTCAGTGGTGGTGGGCTCAGAGGTGGGGATGGTGGTGGTGGGCACCGGGGTGGTCTCAGAGGTGCTGGTGTCAGTAGTGGGCTCAGAGGTGCTGGTGGCTGAGGTGGGCTCAGAGGTGCTGGTGTCAGTGGTGGATTCCGAGGTTGGGGTGAGAGTGGTGGGCTCAGAAGTGCTGGAGAGCATGGTGGTCATGAAGGTGCTGGTGGCTGTGGTGGGACCAGAGGTGCTGGTATCAGTGGCGGTGGGAGAGGTGGGCATGGTGGTGATGGGCACTGGGGTGGGTGTGGAGGTGCTGGTGGCCATGGGGGTGGGCACAGAGGTGGTTGTGACCATAGAGGTCTCAGAGGTGCTGGGGGGTGTGGAGGATGCTGAGGTGCTGGTGGGCACCATGGGTGAAGAGGTGCTGGTGGCCACGGTGGTTGTGAAGGTGCTGATGGCTGTGGTGGGCTCAGAGGTGCTGGAGAACATGGTGGTGGGCTCAGAGGTGGGGATGATGGTGGTGGGCACTGTGGTGGGACCAGAGGTGCTGGTGGCCATGGTAGTCTCAGAGGTGCTGGTGTCAGTGGTGGGCTCAGAGGTGCTGGAGAACATTGTGCTGGGCTCAGAGGTGGTTGTGGCCATGGAGGTTGCAGAGATGCTGGTGACAGTGGTGGGTTCAGAGGTCAGGGTGAGAGTGGTGGGCACGGAGGTGCTGGTGGCCACAGTGGTGGTGAAGGCGCTGGTGGCTGTGGTGGGCTCAGAGGTGCTGGAGAACATGGTGGTGGGTTCAGAGGTGGTGGTGGTCGGGAAGGTGCTGGTGTCAGTGGTGGTGAGTTCAGAGGTGGGGATGATGGTGGTGGGCACCGGGGTCATCTCAGAGGTGCTGGTGTCAGTGGTGGGCTCAGAGGTGCTGGAGAACATGGTGGTGGGCACGGAGGTGCTGGTGTCAATGGACGTGGCAGAGGTGCTGGTGGCCATGGTGGTCGTGAAGATGCTGGTGTCAGTGGTGGACTCAGAGGTGCTGGTGTCAGTGGTGGGAACAGATGTGCTGGTGTCAGTGGTGGCCTCGGAGGTGCTGGAGAACATGGTGGTGGGACCAGAGGTGCTGCTGTCAATGGACGTGGCAGAGGTGCTGGTGGTCGGGAAGGTGCTGGTGTCAGTGGTGATGGGCACAGAGGTGGGGATGATGGTGGTGGGCACTGTGGTGGGACCAGAGGTGCTGGTGGCCATGGTGAGAACAGATGTGCTGGTGTCAGTGGACGTGGCAGAGGTGCTGGTGTCAGTGGTGGGACCAGATGTGCTGGAGAACAGTGTGGTGGGCACGGAGGTGCTGGTGGCCACAGTGGTGGTGAAGGCGCTGGTGGCTGTGGTGGCCTCAGAGGTGCTGGAGAACATGGTGGTGGGCACAGAGGTGCTGGTGGTCGGGAAGGTGCTGGTGTCAGTGGTGGTGAGTTCAGAGGTGGGGATGATGGTGGTGGGCACCGGGGTCGTCTCAGAGGTGCTGGTGTCAGTGGTGGGCTCAGAGGTGGGGATGATGGTGGTGGGCACTGTGGTGGGCTCAGAGGTGCTGGTGTCAGGGGTGGGCTCAGAGGTGCTGGAGAATATGCTGGTGGGTCCAGAGGTGGTGGTCTCAGTGGAGGCTGCAGAGGTGCTGGTGGCCATGGTGGGCTCAGAGGTGCTGGTGGCCACAGTGGTCATGAAGGTGCTGGTGGCTGAGGTGGGCTCAGAGGTGCTGGTGTCAGTGGTGGATTCCGAGGTTGGGGTGAGAGTGGTGGGCTCAGAGGTGCTGGAGAGCATGGTGGTCATGAAGGTGCTGGTGGCTGTGGTGGGACCAGAGGTGCTGGTATCAGTGGCAGTGGGAGAGGTGGGCATGGTGGTGATGGGCACTGGGGTGGGTGTGGAGGTGCTGGTGGCCATGGGGGTGGACACAGAGGTGCTGGAGGTCACGGTGGTGGGCTCAGAGGTGGTTGTGACCATGGAGGTCTCAGAGGTGCTGGGGGGTGTGGAGGATGCTGAGGTGCTGGTGGGCACCATGGGTGAAGTGGTGCTGGTGGCCACGGTGGTCGTGAAGGTGCTGGTGGCTGTAGTGGCCTCAGAGGTGCTGGAGAACATGGTGGTGGGAGCAGAGGTGCTGGTGTCAATGGACGTGGCAGAGGTGCTGGTGGTCGGGAAGGTGCTGGTGTCAGTGGTGCTGGGCTCAGAGGTGGGGATGATGGTGGTGGGCACTGTGGTGGGACCAGAGGTGCTGGTGGCCATGGTGAGATCAGATGTGCTGGTGTCAGTGGACGTGGCAGAGGTGCTGGTGTCAGTGGTGGGCTCAGATGTGCTGGAGAACAGTGTGGTGGGCACGGAGGTGCTGGTGGCCGTGGAGGATGCAGAGATGCTGGTGACAGTGGTGGGTTCAGAGGTCAAGGTGAGAGTGGTGGGCACGGAGGTGCTGGTGGCCACAGTGGTGGTGAAGGCGCTGGTGGCTGTGGTGGCCTCAGAGGTGCTGGAGAACATGGTGGTGGGCACAGAGGTGCTGGTGGTCGGGAAGGTGCTGGTGTCAGTGGTGGTGAGTTCAGAGGTGGGGATGATGGTGGTGGGCACCGGGGTCGTCTCAGAGGTGCTGGTGTCAGTGGTGGGCTCAGAGGTGGGGATGATGGTGGTGGGCACTGTGGTGGGCTCAGAGGTGCTGGTGTCAGGGGTGGGCTCAGAGGTGCTGGAGAATATGCTGGTGGGTCCAGAGGTGGTGGTCTCAGTGGAGGCTGCAGAGGTGCTGGTGGCCATGGTGGGCTCAGAGGTGCTGGTGGCCACAGTGGTCATGAAGGTGCTGGTGGCTGAGGTGGGCTCAGAGGTGCTGGTGTCAGTGGTGGATTCCGAGGTTGGGGTGAGAGTGGTGGGCTCAGAGGTGCTGGAGAGCATGGTGGTCATGAAGGTGCTGGTGGCTGTGGTGGGACCAGAGGTGCTGGTATCAGTGGCAGTGGGAGAGGTGGGCATGGTGGTGATGGGCACTGGGGTGGGTGTGGAGGTGCTGGTGGCCATGGGGGTGGACACAGAGGTGCTGGAGGTCACGGTGGTGGGCTCAGAGGTGGTTGTGACCATGGAGGTCTCAGAGGTGCTGGGGGGTGTGGAGGATGCTGAGGTGCTGGTGGGCACCATGGGTGAAGTGGTGCTGGTGGCCACGGTGGTCGTGAAGGTGCTGGTGGCTGTAGTGGC
Source organism: Gallinula chloropus (assembly GCF_964237585.1). Lineage (NCBI taxonomy): Eukaryota > Metazoa > Chordata > Aves > Gruiformes > Rallidae > Gallinula > Gallinula chloropus. The sequence goes on along the minus strand of NW_028168255.1, from coordinate 45,224 downwards.
CTCAGAGGTGCTGGAGAACATGGTGGTGGGAGCAGAGGTGCTGGTGTCAATGGACGTGGCAGAGGTGCTGGTGGTCGGGAAGGTGCTGGTGTCAGTGGTGCTGGGCTCAGAGGTGGGGATGATGGTGGTGGGCACTGTGGTGGGACCAGAGGTGCTGGTGGCCATGGTGAGATCAGATGTGCTGGTGTCAGTGGATGTGGCAGAGGTGCTGGTGTCAGTGGTGGGCTCAGATGTGCTGGAGAACAGTGTGGTGGGCACGGAGGTGCTGGTGGCCGTGGAGGATGCAGAGATGCTGGTGACAGTGGTGGGTTCAGAGGTCAAGGTGAGAGTGGTGGGCACGGAGGTGCTGGTGGCCACAGTGGTGGTGAAGGCGCTGGTGGCTGTGGTGGCCTCAGAGGTGCTGGAGAACATGGTGGTGGGTTCAGAGGTGGGGATGATGGTGGTGGGCACTGTGGTGGGCTCAGAGGTGCTGGAGAACATGGTGGTGGGACCAGAGGTGCTGGAGAACATGGTGGTGGGCACGGAGGTGCTGGTGTCAATGGACGTGGCAAAGGTGCTGGTGGTCGGGAAGGTGCTGGTGTCAGTGGTGGTGGGCTCAGAGGTGGGGATGATGGTGGTGGGACCAGAGGTGCTGGTGGCCATGGTGAGATCAGATGTGCTGGCAGCAGTGGTGGTCTCAGAGGTGCTGGTGTCGGTGGTGGGCTCAGAGGTGCTGGAGAACATTGTGCTGGGCTCAGAGGTGGTTGTGGCCATGGAGGTTGCAGAGATGCTGGTGACAGTGGTGGGTTCAGAGGTCAAGGTGAGAGTGGTGGGCACGGAGGTGCTGGTGGCCACAGTGGTGGTGAAGGCGCTGGTGGCTGTGGTGGGCTCAGAGGTGCTGGAGAACATGGTGGTGGGTTCAGAGGTGCTGGTGGTCAGGAAGGTGTTGGTGTCAGTGGTGGTGGGTTCAGAGGTGGGGATGATGGTGGTGGGCACTGTGGTGGGACCAGAGGTGCTGGTGGCCATGGTGGTCATGAAGGTGCTGGTGTCAGTGGTGGGCTCAGAGGTGCTGGTGTCAGTGGTGGGCTCAGAGGTGCTGGTGGCCATCGAAGGTGTAGGAGGGGTGGTGGAGATCATTGTTGTGGGCTCAGAGGTGCTGGAGAACATGGTGGTGGGACCAGAGGTGCTGGTGTCAGTGGTGGGCTCAGAGGTGCTGGTGTCAGTGGATGTGGCAGAGGTGCTGGTGGCCATGGTGGTCGTGAAGGTGCTGGTGGCTGTGGTGGCCTCAGAGGTGCTGGTGGCTATGGAGGGTGTCGAGGCGATGGTGGTGGTGGGCTCAGAGGGGTTGGTGGTGGACAGAAAGGTGGTGGTGGGCCCAGTGGCACTGGCGGTGGGCCCAGAGTTGGTGGTGGGCCCAGAGATGGTGGTGATGGGCCCAGAGGTGGTGGTGGGCCCAGTGGCACTGGCGGTGGTCTCAGAGGTGGGGGTGGGCACAGAGGTGCTGGTGGCCATGGTGATCGTGAAGGTGCTGGTGGCCACAGTGTGCTCAGAGGTGCTGGTGGCCATGGAGGGTGTCGAGGCGATGGTGGTGGGCCCAGAGGCACTGGTGGTTGGCCCAGTGGCACTGGCGGTGGGCTCAGAGGTGGTGGTGGGCCCAGAGGTGATGGTGGCCATGGAGGTCGTGGTGTCAGGGGTGGGACCAGAGGTGCTGGTATCAGTGGACGTGGCAGAGGTGCTGGTGGCCACAGTGGTCGTGAAGGCGCTTGTGGTCAAGGTGGTTGGGGAGATGCTGGTGCCAGTGGTGGTGGGAGAGGTGGGGATGGTGCTGGTGGGCACCGGGCTGGGACCAGAGGTGCTGGTGTCAGTGGACGTGGCAGAGGTGCTGGTGGCCATGGTGGGCCCAGAGGTGCTGGTGGCCATGGAGGGTGACGAGGTGATGGTGGCAAAGGGGGAGGTGCTGGAGGCCACGGTGGTGGGCTCAGAGTCACTGTTGATTCCAGAGGTGCCACTGGTGGTTCCAGAGCCACTGGTGGCTCCCGAGGTGAGGGTGGTCTCAGAGTTGGTGGGTGGGGTTCCAGGGGTTGTAACAGTTGACTGGGATGTGATTGTGGACACGGTGGTGGTGGGGGTGCTGGTGGGGGGGGTGGTGGTGTTGGTGGTGGTGGTGGTTGTGGTGGTGGGGGTGGTGGTGGTGGTGGTTGTGGTGGTTGTGGTGGTTGTGGTGGTGGTTGTGGTGGTGGTTGTGGTGGGGGTGGGGGTGCTATTGTCTCTAGAACTCCCCTGGAAGTTGGCAGCCTTGTTGTCGACATCGGTGACGGGGGTCTCGGTGGTGGCCACACGACCTCCTCTGGTGGCCATGGAGATGCCTGGGAAGGAGTCGAGCGTGACACCTCTGAGGGCTTGGGGAGGGGGGTGTGTGGTCAGTCAGACCTTCCTCCCTTCCTCCCCTTCCTCCTCCTCTTCCTCCTTCTCATCCTCTTCCTCCCATTTCCTCCTCATCCTCATCCTCATGCTCTCCTCATCCTCCTCCTCCCACCTCAGCCTCATCCCACCACCACCTCCTCCACCTCCTCATCCTCCACTTCCTCCTCCTCTTCCTCCACCATCCTCCTCCTCATCCTCCTTCTCCACCTCCTCCTCCTCATCCTCCACCCTCTCCCTCCTCCTCCTCCTCTTCCCCTCCTCATCCTCCTCCTTCTCCTCCTCCACCATCCTCCTCATCCTCACCCCCTCCTCCTCCTCCTCCTCCTCCTCCTCCTCCTCCTCCTCCTCCTCCTCCTCCTCCTCCTCCTCCTCCTCCTCCTCCTCCCCCTCCTCATCCTCAGCCTCATCCCCCCACCACCTCCATCACCACCTCCTCCTCTTCCTCCACCTCCTCCACCCTCTCCCTCCTCACCCTCATCCTCCCCTCACCCCCCTCCTTCTCCTCCTCCACCATCCTCCTCATCCTCACCCCTCCTCTTCCTCCTCCTCCTCATCCTCTGCCTCATCCCCCCACCACCTCCTCCTCCTCCTCCTCTTCCTCCACCACCGACCTGACCCACGCCCGAGCGAGTGAGGAGTCAAGG
>NW_028168255.1:0-41977 GCF_964237585.1 Gallinula chloropus | reverse complement strand
CTCATGGACCCCTTGACCCCATCCTCATGGTCCCTGTGGACCCCTGCCCATCCTGGTGGACCCCTGCCCACCCTGTAGACCCCCAACCCATCCCCATGGACCCCTTGACCCCATCCTCCTGGTCCCTGTGGACCCCTGCCCATCCTGGTGGACCCCCATCCCACCCTGTAGACCCCCCCCCACCCCACCCTCACAGACCCCCTTCCCCACCTCTGCAGACCCTCAACCCCTCCCCATGGACCATGGGGGTGGGGTGAGACCTTGGAGAAAGACCCAAGCTGGGGGGGGGGGGGGATATTTTGGGGTGTGGGGGGGTTGAAACTCCCCACCTTCTCCTAGAAGACCCCCACCACCCAGAAGCCCCCCCCTCAGACACTCACCTGCTCTTCCTCCAAAGAGGAGGATGAGGAGGACCAGGGGGCCGAGGAGGACCAGGAGGACCTTCATCTTCACCGCTCTCCCCCCCAGCACCATCCCACCCTCCCCGGGAGGAGAAGACAGACAGACAGACAGACAGACAACTGGGAAGCTTCACATGAAGGACCTTTGCCCCCACCCCCCCCCTTACCCCAACCCCCTCCCACCTATGGGTGGGCGTGGCCTGGGTCCTTCCCCACCCCCCTCCCCCCCAACCATTGTCCAACTGTGGGATCTCCCCACCCTTTTTTGGGGGGTGGGGGGGTGTGGGGGGGGGGGGTGGAGAAGGACCTTTCCCACCACCCGCACCCTGAAAATAAACATCCCATAACGCTCCTGCGTGACGTCACGGCGGGGGGTGGGGGGGTGGGGGAGGGGCCGGGAGGTGTCGGTTGGAGAAGGCTTTATTGTGGTGGGGGAGGGGGGGAGTTGGGGGTGGGGGGGTGGGGAGGGGACGTGGTGGGTCCTGGAGAGGAGTTGGGGGGGGTCTCCCAGCTCCTTGTGGACCCCTTGATGTTCAACCCCCCACCCCCACCACCCCACCCATGACCCTCAAGAGCCCTCCCATCACCCTTAACCCCCCCACCCATCACCCTCAAGACCCCAAATGTGACCCTCAAGACCTCATCCAAGACCCCCAAGACCCCCCCCATGACCCTCAAGACCCCCCCATCACCCTCAACCCCCCCACCCATAACCCTGAAGACCCCAACTGGAACCCCCATGACCCCTCCTGTGACCCTCAAGACCCCCCCATGACCCTCAAGACCCCCCCATGACCCTCAACCCCCCCACCCATGACCCTCAAGACCCTACCCATGACCCTCAAGACCCCCCCATGACCCTCAAGACCCCAACTGGAACCCCCATGACCCCTCCTGTGACCCTCAAGATCCCTCCCATGACCCCCAAGACCCCCAAGACCCTACCCATGACCCTCAAGACCCCACCATACCCTCAACCCCCCCACCCATGACCCTCAAGACCCCACCCATGACCCTGAAGACCCCAACTGGAACCCCCACGACCCCTCCTGTGACCCTCAAGATCCCACCCATGACCCCCAAGACCCCACCCATAACCCTCAACCCCCCACCCCTGACTCCAGACCCCTCCCCCACGTCCCTGGAGCCCCATCAGGAGATGAATCGATGAGATTAATTAGTGAATAAATATTAATTTATGGGTGGGACACCAGGGTGTCCTCTCCAGCCAGGAGCCACCACCCCCTTTTTGGACCGGGGGTGGGCTCCTCTTCTCTCACAGAAGACCCCCCAGATCCCTCTGGTTTCACCCCAAAACCTTGGAGGGGAAGAAGAGGACAAGGGTGGGGGTGGGGGAGGGGGTTTGTCACCCCCCCCACACCCCCTTCCAAGGGTCCTGGTGGCTTTTGGGGTGGTGGGTGGGGGGATGTCACCCTTCTACCAACACCTACAAAGAGATGAAGGAGCCGTGAAGATGAGGAGGGGGGTGGTGGGTGGGGAGGGGGGGGTTGTCCCCCTCCTCTGGACCCCTCCCCACCCCAAAACTGAGGTGGACCTACCGACGTGGTGCTGGGTGATGCCACCTCAGCGCTGGGTTTGTAGGAGCTCTGACCGTAAGGGGCTGGGAGAAGGAGGAAGAGGAAGGTTTGCCAAGGGTGGGGGGTGAGATTTGGAGGGGGGTGGAGGAGTCCCAAAGGTCTTGAGGGTCAAGGGTTGGGTTTGGGGGTCAAGGGTTGGGTTTGGAGAACAAGGGTTGGGTTTGGAGAACAAGGGTTGGGTTTGGGGTCAAGGGTTGGGTTTGGAGAACAAGGGTGGGGTTCTGAGGGCCAAGAGATGGGTTTGGGGGTCAAGGGTTGGGTTTGGGGGTCAAGGGTTGGGTTTGGAGAACAAGGGATGGGTCCTGAGGGCCAAGAATTGGGTTTGGGGGTCAAGGGATGGGTTCTGAGGGCCAAGAATTGGGTTTGGGGGTCAAGGGATGGGTTCTGAGGGTCAAGGGTTGGGTTTGGGGGTCAAGGGATGGGTCCTGAGGGCCAAGAATTGGGTTTGGGGGTCAAGGGTGGGGTCCTGAGGGTCAAGGGTTGGGTTTGGGGGTCAAGGGATGGGGTCCTGAGGGTCAAGAGTTGGGTTTGGGGGTCAAGGGTGGGGTCCTGAGGGCCAAGAATTGGGTTTGGGGGTCAATGGTGGGGTCCTGAGGGTCAAGAGTTGGGTTTGGGGGTCAAGGGTTGGGTTTGGGGGTCAAGGGTCAGGTTTGGGGGTCAAGGGTGGGTTCTGAGGGTCAAGGGTTGGGTCTTGAAGGTCAAGGGTTGGGTTTGAGCATCAGGGGTTGGGTTTGGGGGTCAAGGTTTGGGTTTGGGGTCAAGGGTTGGGTTTGGAGGACAAGGGTGGGGTCCTGAGGGTCTAGGGTTGGGTTTGGGGTCAAGGGTTGGGTCTGGGGTCCAGGGTGGTGTCCTGAGGGCCAAGGGTGGGGTTTGGGGTCAAGGGCTGGGTTTGGGGGTCAAGGGTCAGGTTTGGGGGTCAAGGGTTGGGTTTGGAGGACAAGGGTCGGGTTTGGGGTCCAGGGTGGGGTCCTGAGGGCCAAGGGTCTCACCTTGGCGGGCCGTGGCCCCCCTCCCGTTGACGTGGTAGATGCCAGTGACCCGGCTGCGTTTGCCATCGGGCCAAGGGTTGTCCTCCTCCTCCTCCCCCCCCTGGGTGGGGTGGGGTCGAGGGGTCTTCTTCTTGGGGGGGCTGGATCTGGGGCGCGGGAGGGGGATGGGTGGAGAGAGAGGAGAGGGAAGGAGGGGGAGGTGATGGAGATGGGGGGGTGGAGCTCCTCAACCCCCCCCATGGAGCTCCTCAAGCCCCCCCTAGATGTTCTCCACCCCCCCCCATGGAGCTCCTCAAGCCCCCCCCATGGAGCTCCAACCCCCCCATGGAGCTCCTCAAGCCCCCCCAATGGAGCTCCACTCCCCCCATGGAGCTCCTCAAGCCCCCCCAATGCAGCTCCAACCCCCCCATGGAGCTCCTCAACCCCCCCTAGATGTTCTCCACCCCCCATGGAGCTCCTCAAGCCCCCCCAGTGGAGCTCCAACCCCCCATGGAGCTCCTCAAGCCCCCCCAATGGAGCTCCACCCCCCCATGGAGCTCCTCCCCCCCTATCTCACCTGTCTCCAGCCCCTCCCCTCTTCCTTCGGGCCAGGCAGACGGTGAGGACCACGCAGAGGATGAGGAGGATGAAGAAGACCAACCCCACCCCCACCCCCAAGCCCACTTGGCTGACGTGGGTCTGGCAGCGGTCGCCAGACGTCAGGTACCAGGACACCTCTGGGCAGCTGTGGGGTGGGGGTTGGGGGGGTCAAAGGTCATGGGCAAGATCCTTGTTGACCCTCCCCCACCCCCCCAAAGTCCAACCCAAGGTGGACATGGGGGGGGGGGGGTTGAGATACCCTGAGAGACCTACTGGGTGTTGGGGGGTCAAGGGGTGGATTTGGGGTCAAGGATTGGGGTCAAGGGTTGGGTTGGGGGTCAAGGGTTGGGGTCAAGGGTTGGGTCTTGAGGGTCAAGGGTTGGGTCTTGAGGGTCAAGGGTTGGGTTTGGGGGTCAAGGGTTGGGTTTGGGGTCAAGGGTGGGGTCTTGAGGGTCAAGGGTTGGGTCCTGAGGGTCAAGAGTTGGGTTTGGGGGTCAGGGCTGGGTGTTGGGGGTCAATAGTTGTGTTTGGGGGTCAGGGTTGGGTTTGGGAGTCAAGGGTTGGGTTTGGGGTCAAGGGCTGGGTTTGGGGGTCAAGGGTTGGGTTTGGGGGTCAAGGATTGGATTTGGGGTCAAGGGTGGGGTCTTGAGGGTCAAGGGTTGGGGTTCAATAGTTGGGTTTGGGGGTCAGGGCTGGGTTTGGGGGTCAGGATTGGGTCTTGAGGGTCAAGGGTTGTGTTTGGGGGTCCGGGCTGGGTTTTGGGGGGTCCAGGCTGGGTTTGGGGGCCAATGGTTGTGTTTGGGGGTCAGGGCTGGGTTTGGGGGGTCAGGGCTGGGTTTGGGGGTCAGGGCTGTGTTTGGGGGGTCAGGGCTGGGTTTGGGGGGTCCAGGCTGGGTTTGGGGGGTCCATGCTGGGTTTGGGGGTCAGGGCTGGGTTTGGGGGGTCCATGCTGGGTTTGGGGGGTCCATGCTGGGTTTGGGGGTTCCAGGCTGTGCTCGGGTGGTGATGTGTGACCCCCCCCCAGGGGGGTGACTCACAAGCAGCGGGGTCCCTGCAGCGTCAGGCGGCAGAGCCCCTGCTGACAGTCGATGCTGCCGGGGACGTTGAGGCTGCAGTTGGTGACGCAGAGGAGGCCGCTGGCCGTGGGGTGGGGGTAGTAGAACTTGCTGAAGTTGGGGGGGGCGTGTTTCCTGCACAGCTCTTTTGGGGGGGGGGGGAGAAGACCACCCGTCAGGCAGAGACCTCCCCCCACCCTGACCTTTGACCTTGTCCCACCCCCCCCCGTGACGTCACCTGTGGCGTTGAGGGCGCGAGAGGCTCTGGCGGAGGTGGAGGCGGGGGTGGGGTCGGGGGTGGTGCTGAAGCAGAGGCCTCCTGGGAGGGGGGGAGGGGAGAGGAGGAGGTTGGGGGGGGAGGGGAGGGTCTTCAGGAGCCACCAGAGGTGTGAAGAGCATCCCCAGGAGATCCACAGCGCGGGTGGATCTGCTGGGGGTGGATCTACTGGGGGTGGATCTACTGGGGGGTGGATCTGGTGGGGGTGGATCTGCTGGGGTGGTGGGTCTACCGGGGGTGGATCTACTGGGGGTGGATCTACTGGGGGTGGAGGATCTACTGGGGGTGGTGGGTCTGGTGGTGGTGGATCTACTGGGGGTGGTGGATCTACTGGGGGTGGATCTACTGGGGGTGGATCTACTGGGAGTGGAGGATCTACTGGGGGGGGTGGGTCTGGGGGTGGTGGATCTACTGGGGTAGATCTACGGGGGGTGGAGGATCTGGGAGTGGTGGATCTACTGGGGGTGGTGGATCTACTGGGAGTGGAGGACCTACTGGGGGAGGATCTACTGGGGGTGGCGGATCTACTGGAGTGGATCTGCTGGGATTGGGGGATCTAGTGGGGTGGAGGATCTACTGGGGGTGGATCTACTGGGGGTGGAGGACCTACTGGGGGAGGATCTACTGGGGGAGGATCTACTGGGGGAGGACCTACTGGGTGTGGATCTACTGTGAGTCGAGGATCTACTGGGGGTGGAGGACCTGGTGGTGGTGGATCTACTGGGGTGGTGGATCTGGGGATAGAGGATCTACTGGGGATGGAGAATCTACTGGGGTCGGATCTACTGGGGGTGGATAATCTGGTGGTGGTGGATCTACTGGGGGTGGATCTACTGGTGGTGGTGGCTCTACTGGTGGTGGTGGGGACCTCCCCATGAGGCTGATCCCCCTCCCCCTCCCCCTCCTCGGTCCCCACCCACCTGAGGAGCAGTTTCCCCCCTGAGCCGCCGCCCTGGTCACCGCCAGGAGGTCGAGGGTGGGGGGGGGTCGATCTCCAGCCGCTGGGACCAGCAGCACCTGGTACTTCACCACCACGCTGCCTCTCCTGGGGGTGACACACGGGGTGGGGGTGGGGGGATGTCCCCTCCCCCACACCACCCCCCCACACCCCACCCATCCCCAGCGCTCACGTCAAGGTCAGGACCCTGGTGCCGCGGTAGCCGGAGACGTTGTGGTAGAGCTGGTCCATCTGCGGAGAAGATGCGAGTCACTGGTGGGACTGGGGCTGGGGCTGGGACTGGGACTGGGACTGGGACTGGGGCTGGGACTGGGAATGGGACTGGGGCTGGGACTGGGACTGGGAATGGGGACTGGGACTGGGGACTGGGACTGGGACTGGGACTGGGGCTGGGACTGGGACTGGGACTGGGACTGGGGCTGGGGCTGGGACTGGGGGGTCCTCGTGTCACTGGTGGGACTGGGACTGGGACTGGGACTGGGACTGGGGCTGGGACTGGGACTGGGACTGGGGACTGGGACTGGGGACTGGGACTGGGACTGGGGCTGGGACTGGGACTGGGACTGGGACTGGGGCTGGGACTGGGAATGGGACTGGGACTTGGGCTGGGGGTCCTCGTGTCACTGGTGGAACTGGGACTGGGGCTGGGGCTGGGGCTGGGACTTGGACTGGGGCTGGGGCTGGGGCTGGGGCTGGGGGGTCCTCGTGTCACTGGTGGGACTGGGGCTGGGGCTGGGGCTGGGACTGGGACTGGGACTGGGGCTGGGGTGAGGGGGTCCTTGTGTCACTGGTGGGACTGGGGCTGGGGCTGGGACTGGGACTGGGACTGGGGGGTCCTCGTGTCACTGGTGGAACTGGGACTGGGGCTGGGGCTGGGGCTGGGACTTGGACTGGGGCTGGGGCTGGGGCTGGGGCTGGGGCTGGGACTGGGACTGGGGCTGGGGAGGGGGGGGTCCTCGTGTCACTGGTGGGACTGGGACTGGGGTGGGTTGGATGGTTTGGGGTGGTGGATCTACTGGTGGTCGATCTACTGGGGATGGATCTCCTGGGGGGTGGATCTCCTGGGGGTGGGGGTGGATCTCCAGGGGGTGGGGGATCTCCTGGAGGGGTGGATCTCCTGGGGGGTGGATCTCCTGAGGGTGGGGGTGGATCTCCAGGGGGTGGGGTGTGGGTGGATCTCCTGGTGGGTGGATCTCCTGGGGGTGCGGGTGGGATCTCCTGGGGGGTGTGTGGGATCTCCTGGGGGGGTGTCTGGGATCTCCCGGGGGGGGGGTGGATCTCCTGGGGGGGGTGGATCTCCTGGGGGTGTGGATCTCCTGGGGGGTGTGTGGGATCTCCTGGGGGGGTGTATGGATCTCCTGGGGGGTGGATCTCCTGGGGGGGCTGTGGGATCTCCGGGGGGGGGGTGGGATCTCATGGGGGGGGGGTGGGATCTCCTGGGGGGGTGTGGATCTCCTGGGTGGGGGTGGATCTCCTGGGGTGTGTGTGGGATCTCCTGGGGGGTGTGTGGGATCTCCTGGGGGGTGGATCTCCTGGGTGGGGGTAGATCTCCTGGGGGGATGGATCTCCTGGGGGTGGGGTGTGGGTGGATCTCCTGGGGGGTGGATCTCCTGGGTGTGTGGGATCTCCTGGGGTGTGGATCTCCTGGGGTGGTGTGGATCTCCTGGGGGGGGGATCTCCTGGGGTGGTGTGGATCTCCTGGGGGGGTGTGGATCTCCCGGGGGGTGGATCTCCTGGGGGTGGGGGTGGATCTCCTGGGGGGGGGGTGGATCTCCTGGGGGGGGTGGATCTCCTGGGGGGTGGATCTCCTGGGGGGGTGGATCTCCTAGGGGGTGGATCTCCCGTGGGGTGGATCTCCTCACCGCCTGGCTGAACTCCTGCACGAAGCTGCGGTAGGCGGGGGATGAGGCGTCCGTCAGGGCGTCCGAGAACTTCCGGTTGGTGACCCGGGCCAGCATGGTGAGCGAGGGGCCCAGCTCTTCAGGGGAGGGGGGGGATGGTGAGGTGGGTGGGTGGGTGGTCCCCCACGGGTGGGACCGGGGAGGGGGGCGGGGTGGGGGGAGGGGTCTGACCTGCTGTGATGTCGATGGTGGAGGCCCCGAACTCGCAGCGGGTCCCGTCAACGTTGGGGGGGCAGAGACACCCCCCCCCCGTCCAGCGGCCGCCGTTCTGGCAGGGGTCTGGGGTGGGGGAAGGTCCCATGGGGGCACGGAGACCACCCCCCGCCATCCCCACCCACCCCCACACCCCCCCCCCCCGTGGTGTCCCCCCAGCCCTACGTCCTCTCCTAGATCCATCCCGTTGGATGGTTGGGGGGGTGGGGGGGGTGGGGGACCTCCTGGGGGTGGATCTTCTAGGGGTTGTGGATCTGGTGGTGGAGGATCCACTGGGGGTGGGGGTGGATCTCCTGGGGGTGGTGGATCTATGGGGGTGGATCTACTGGGGTGGTGGATCCACTGGTGGTGGATCCACTGCTGGTGGATCCACTGCTGGTGGATCTACGGGGTGGATCTACTGGGGGTGGATCTACTGGGGGTGGTGGAGCCACTGGTGGTGGATCCACTGGTGGTGGATCTACGGGGGTGGATCTACTGGGGGTGGTGGATCTACTGGTGGTGGATCCACTGGGGGTGGATCCACTGGGGGTGGATCTATGGGGGTGGATCTACTGGGGGTGGTGGATCTACTGGAGGTGGGTCCGTTGGTGGTGGATCCGCTGGTGGTGGATCTACTGGGGGTGGATCCACTGGGGGTGGATCTATGGGGTTGGATCTACTGGGGGTGGTGGCTCTGTGGGTGGTGGATCCACTGGTGGTGGATCTATGGGGGTGGATCTACTGGGGATGGTGGATTTACTGGTGGTGGATCCACTGGTGGTGGATCTCCTGGGGGTGGTGGATCTCCTGGGGGTGGATCTACTGGGGGTGGTGGGTCTGGGGGTGGTGGATCTACTGGTTGGTGGACCCACTGGTGGGTGGATCTTCCAATGGTGGATCTACTGGGGGTGGTGGACCCACTGGTGGATCTTCCAATGGTGGATCTACTGGGGGTGGTTGACCTACTGGTAGTGGTGGTGGGTCTTCTGGTAGTGGCTCTCCTGGTGGTGGTGGTGGATCTGGTGGTGGTGGTGGTGGATCTGGTGGTGGTGGTGGTGGATCTGGTGGTGGCGGTGGATCCCCCGGTGCTCCCCAGAGGCTGCCGGGGCGTGGCGGTGGGGATGGTGACGGTGCTGTTGGGCCGGGGGTGCTCACAGCGGGGCCCGGAGAAGCCCCAGCCGCAGTAACAGGCGGTGCCCACGGCCGTCCCGCCGTGGCGACAGGCGGTGGCGGCGTCCCGGCGGTCACAGCGGGGTCCCCCCCAGCCCGGCGGGCAGATGCACTGGTCACCCACCGGGGTGCTGCCCCGGGCGCAGCGGGTGCCGGCGTCGGGGGTCTCACACGATTGGCCGGAGAAGCCAGGGGGGCAGAGGCAGCGGGTGATGTTGGCGACGCCCCCGTTGAGGCAGGAGACTGGGGGGAGGGTGGGGGTGAGGAGGCACCCAGCAGTACCCAGCACCACCCATCATCTGTCATCACCCATCACCCAACACCCACCACCACCCATCACCCATCATCACCCAACACCCAACACCCATCACCCACCATCACCCACCACCCACCACCCACCAACACCCATCACCCATCATCACCCAACACCCATCACCCAGCACCCAGCATCCAACACCCAACAGCCAACACCACCCAACACCCATCATCCATCATCCTTCATCACCCAACACCCATCATAACCCATCACCCAACACCCAACACCCATCACCCAACACCCAGCACCCAGCACCCAGCACCCAGCATCCAACACCCAGCACCCATCATCCATCATCACCCAACACCCACCACCCATCACCCACCATCACCCATCACCCACCATCACCCATCATCACCCAACACCCAACACCCATCACCCACCACCCACCAACACCCACCACCCATCACCCATCATCACCCACCACCGAACACCCATCACCCAACACCCATCACCCACCACCCACCATCACCCATCATCACCCACCACCCACCATCACCCACCACCCATCATCCATCATCACCCACCACCCACCATCACCCACCACCCATCATCCATCATCACCCACCACCCACCATCACCCATCATCACTCACCACCCATCACCCAACACCCATCACCCACCACCCACCATCACCCAACACCCACCACCACCCACCACCCATCATCCATCATCACCCAACACCCACCACCACCCACCATCACCCCCCAGCCCCCACCCCAAGAACCTTGTTCCTGGTGGTCCCAGGAGAACCCTGGACACCTGCCAGGCTGGACCACGTCCCTCCTCCTCCTCCTTCTCCAGGAGACCCCATGATGTCCTCACCCTCCCCACCCCAAGAAGACCCTTCCCCACCCCAAGAAGACCCTTCCCCACCCCAAGGACCCCCTGAGAAGACACCTACTCGCCGGAGGGTTGGACCCATGCGGGAGGTAGAGGCAGAGGGTGGCCAAGGTGCTGGTGGTGGTGGCATCTCTGGAGGTCCAGATGGTGGCCCCAGGAGCGGAGGTGGTGGCGTTGGGAAGGGGCTGGGGTGGCACCACCGTGGTCTCGGTGGTGGTGGTGGCATCCAGGTGGGTGGCATTGGGCTGAGCCAATGGTGGGGGAGATGAGGTGGTGGTGGGAGGAGCGGTCAGGGGCGTGGCCATGGTCATGTTCTCCGTGGCTGGGGTGGTCTCTGTGGTCATGGGGATGTTCTCCGTGGCTGGGGTGGTCTCTGTGGTCATGGGGATGTTCTCTGTGGCCATGGAGATGTTCTCTGTGGCTGGGGTGGTCTCTGTGGCCACGGTCATGTTCTCCATGGCTGGGGTGGTCTCTGTGTCCATGGGGATGTTCTCCATGGCTGGGATGGTCTCTGTGGCCACGGTGATGTTCTCCATGGCTGGGATGGTCTCTGTGGCCACGGTGACGTTCTCCATGGCTGGGGTGGTCTCTGTGGCCACGGTCACGTTCTCCGTGGCTGGGGTGGTCTCTGTGGCCACGGTGACGTTCTCCATGGCTGGGATGGTCTCTGTGGCCACGGTGACGTTCTCCATGGCTGGGGTGGTCTCTGTGGCCACGGTCACGTTCTCCATGGCTGGGGTGGTCTCTGTGGCCATGGGGATGTTCTCCATGGCTGTGGTGTTGCTCCTCATGGCCGTGGTCATGTTCTCCATGGATGTGGTGGTCTCTGTGGCCACGGTGGTGCTCTCCATGGCCATGATGGTGCTCTCTGTGGCCCTGGTGATGTTCCCCATGGCCGTGGTCTCCCCCTCCATGGCCCTGGTGATGTTCTCCACGGCCGTGGTCTCCCTCTCCATGGCCCTGGTGATGTTCTCCGTGGCCCTGGTGATGTTCTCCGTGGCCATGGTGGTCTCCATGACCACGGTCTCCCTCTCCATGGCCGGGGTGGTGCTCTCAGTGCCCGTGGTGACATAGACCATCACCGTGCCACCTCCCTCCACCGGGCGTGGCGTGTGGTTTCCACCCACCCCCACCGTAGAAACCACCTCCCCACCCAAGCTCCTGCTTGTCCCAGCCGACCCCGTGGCGGCTGGTGGCTCTGTACACTCACAGCGTGGTCCCCAAGCTTCTGGGGGACACCGACACCCCCCTTCCACCAAGGTGCCACCGTTGAGGCACCACCTGGGTTCCTCCAGGTGCTGGCAAAGTTCTCCCCAGAACCCAGGTGGACACACACAGGAGGTCCCAAAGGGGGTGGCCCCGTTCCGACAGGCGCTGCCGGGGTCCAGCTGGTCACAGAGGGGCCCCCCAAATCCGGGGGGACAATAGCAGGTGGTGCCCACGGGGGTGCCACCGTTGTGACAGCCCGTGGCGGGGTCGGTGGTCTCGCAACGGGGGCCGGTGGAGCCGGGTGGACAGGCGCAGGTGGAGCCCACGGACGTCCCGCCGTTCTCACAGGGGGCTGGAAGGGTGCTCGGGGTGAGGGGGGGTGGGGTGGGGGTAGGGGGAGTCACCCCCCAGCACCCCCACCCCACCCCAAACCCACAAAGATGGAGGAGGGACCTTGGTGGCCGCTCACATCCCCACGTAGGGTGAGGTGGCCTCACCTCACCCGACGTCTGGAGATAAACCAGGGGGGTGGGGTGGGGGGGTTGGGGTGGGGTGGGATGGGGGGTTTTGGGGTGTCACCTTGTCACCCCCACCCCAAAATCAACCCCACACCCACCCCCACACCCAAAGTTGGAGGAGGAACCTTGGTGGCCTCTCCCATCCCCACGTAGGGTGAGGTGGCCTCATCTAACCCAGCATCTGGAGATAACCCAGGGGGGTGGGGTGGGGGGTTTGGGGTGTTCTCGTGTCACCCCCACCCCAAAATCAACCCCCCACCCCAAAATCAACCCCCCACCCCAAAATCAGCTTCTCCACCATCCAAAGATGGAGGAGGAACCTTGGTGGCCGCTCCCATCCCCATGTAGGGTGAGGTGGCCTCACCTCACCCGACGTCTGGAGATAACCCAGGGGGGTGGGGTGGGGGGTTTGGGGTGTCACCGTGTCACCCCCACCCCAAAATCAACCCCACACCCACCCCCACACCCCAAAGTTGGAGGAGGAACCTTGGTGGCCGCTCCCATCCCCACGTAGGGTGAGGTGGCCTCATCTTACCCAGCGTCTGGAGATAACCCAGGGGGGTGGGGCGGGGGGGTTGGGGTGTCCTCATGTCACCCCCACCCCAAAATCAACCCCCCACCCCAAAATCAGCCTCCCCACCACCCAAAGTTGGAGGAGGAACCTTGGTGGCCGCTCCCATCCTCAGGTAGGGTGAGGTCACTTCACCTAACCCAGCGTCTGGAGATAACCCAGGGGGGTGGGGTGGGGGTTTGGGGCATCACCGTGTCACCCCCACCCCAAAACCACCCCCCCCACCCCAAAATCAGCCTCCCCACCACCCAAAGATGGAGGAGGAACCTTGGTGGCCGCTCCCATCCCCATGTAGGGTGAGGTGGCCTCATCTTACCCAGCGTCTGGAGATAACCCAGGGGGGTGGGGTGGGGGGTTTGGGGTGTCCTCACGTCACCCCCCACCCCAAAACCACCCCCCACCCACTCCCATGACCCCCATGGGACCATCTCCAGGTAGGACATGGAGTGGGGTGGCCCTTGAGGGGTGGTGGGGTGCTTGGGGTGGTCCGAGATCTCCACCAAAGAGCTTTGAGGAGACCCAGAAGCCCCCCCAAAACCCACCCCACCACCCCCCAAATTGGAAGAGGAACCCCCCATGGACCATCTCCAGGTAGGACATGGGGTGGGGTGGCCCTTGAGGGGTGGTGGGGTGCTTGGAGTGGCCCAAGATCTCCACCAAGGAGCTTTGAGGAGACCCAGAAGCCCCCCCAAAACCCACCCCCACCACCCCCCAACCCCTTCACCCACCTGAAAGACCATCCGAGGGGGGGATGAAGAAGAGGAGGAGGGTGATGATGAAGAAGAAGAAGAAGGAGCCACCTCCCAGCTCCATGGTGAGAAGGACCTGGAGGAACTGGAGACGTCTGAGCTGGGGTTACCCAGGGCCAGGTGGGTCCTTGTGTGGACGGGGGGTGGTGTGGGGTCAACGTGGGGTTGGCCAAGGACCTTATCAAGGTCCCAAAGGGGGAGGGGACAAGTGGGACGTCCCAATGGGGTCCCACCTACCTGGGAGGTTCTTGGGTTGAGTTGGGTCAACATTGGGTTGGCCAAGGACCTTATCAAGGTCCCAAAGGGGGAGGGGACAAGTGGGACGTCCCAGTGGGGTCCCACCTACCTGGGGAGGTTCTTGGGTTCAATTGGGTCAACATTGGGTTGGCCAAGGACCTTATCAGGAGCCCAAAGGGGGAGGGGCCAAGGTGGACGTGCCAATGGGGTCCCACCTACCTGGGAGGTTCTTGGGTTGAGTTGGGTCAACATTGGGTTGGCCAAGGACCTTATCAGGAGCCCAAAGGGGGAGGGGCCAAGGTGGACGTGCCAATGGGGTCCCACCTACCTGGGAGGTTCTTGGGTTGAGTTGGGTCAACGTGGGGTTGGCCAAGGACCTTATCAGGAGCCCAAAGGGGGAGGGGCCAAGGTGGACGTGCCAATGGGGTCCCACCTACCTGGGAGGTTCTTGGGTTGGGTTTGGTCAACGTTGGGTTGGCCAAGGACCTTATCAAGGTCCCAAAGGGGGAGGGGACAAGTGGGACGTCCCAATGGGGTCCCACCTACCTGGGGAGGCTCTTGGGTTGGGTTTGGTCAACGTGGGGTTGGCCAAGGACCTTATCAAGGTCCCAAAGGGGGAGGGGACAAGCTGGACGTCCCAATGGGGTCCCACCTACCTGGGAGGTTCTTGGGTTGAGTTGGGTCAACATTGGGTTGGCCAAGGACCTTATCAAGGTCCCAAAGGGGGAGGGGCCAAGGTGGACGTGCCAATGGGGTCCCACCTACCTGGGGAGGCTCTTGACCAATCAGAAGGTCCCCAGCCCTTGGGGTGGGGGAGGGGAGGCTGATAAGATAAAGGGCTGGGGGTGGCCCCACCCTGGGGCGTTGTCGCCTCCGGGGTGGGGGGTGGGTGGGGCTCATGGGTGGGTTCTGGGGGTTCCCCACCACCCCCCACAGCGGGTCTTCCGGGTGCTGGGAGGTCCCCAGTATGTCCCAGTACATCCCAGTGTTCCCCAGTACCTCCCAATGCTCCCCAGTACCTCCCTGTGCTCCCCAGTACCTCCCTGTGCTCCCCAGTTTGCTCTGGGCACCATGTGCTCCCCAGTACCTCTCAGTACCTCCCAGTTGCCCCCAGTATGTCCCAGTGCTCCCCAGTTTGCTCTGGGCACCACGTGCTCCCCAGTACCTCCCAGTGCTCCCCAGTATCTCCCAGTAATTCCCAGTGCTCCCCAGTTTGCTCTGGGCACCACGTGCTCCCCAGTACCTCCCAGTGCTCCCCAGTACCTCCCAGTATCTCCCAGTTCCCCCCAGTATGTCCCAGTGCTCCCCAGTTTGCTCTGGGCACCACGTGCTCCCCAGTACCTCCCAGTGCTCCCCAGTACCTCCCACTCCCTCCCAGTGCTCCCCAGTTTCCTCTGGACCCCAAGGTGTCCCAATACCTCCCAGCACTCCCCAGTATGTCCCAGGAATTCCCAGTACTTCCCAGTTTGCTCTGGGCACCACGTGCTCCCCAGTGCCACCCAGTACCTCCCAGTGCTCCCCAGTACCTCCCAGTTTGCCTCCCAGTGTCCCCCCAGTGCTCTCCAATCCCCTCCCAGTCCCTCCCAGTCCCTCCCAGTCCCCTCCCAGTCCCCTCCAGTACCTTCCAGTATCTCCCATTACAAAACCGTTTATTGGGTGGGGGGTGGGTGACGTCACAATAAATAAGGGGGGGGGAGATGGGGGGAGGGGCACGACCCGCGTGCCCATTGTCCAATGGGGTGGGGGCTTCTTCTGGGGTGGAGGTAGTGGGACCCTGTGAGGTTCCTCACGGGCCAATGAGGTTCTTTGTTCTTCAGCAGCCAATCAGCTTCTTCTCTTAGTTCCCCATGGGCCAATCAGGCTCTTCTGGAGGTTCTTCATGAGCCAATGAGGTTCTTCCTCAGGTTCCTCACTGGCCAATGAGGTTCTTCGTTGCTCATGGACCAATCAGGTTCTTCTCCAGGTTCCTCATGAGCCAATGAGCTTCTTCTCTTGGTTTCTCACGGGCCAATGAGGTTCTTCCCCTGGATCCTCACCAGCCAATGAGGTTCTTTGTTCTTCCTGGGCCAATGAGCTTCCTCTCTAGGTTCCTCACCAGCCAATGAGGTTCTTCGCTTCTTCACAGGCCAATCAGGTTGTTCTTGAGGTTGCTCATCGGCCAATCAGGTTCTTCTTGAGGTTCCTCATTGGCCAATCAGGTTCTTGTCTTGGTTCCCCACTGGCCAATCAGCTTCTTGCCCTGGTTCTTCAGTGGCCAATGAGGACGCTCCTTGCTGAAGGGTCACAGCTGGGTGGCCACTTTGGGTCTGGAGATCTTCATCTGGTGGGGGGGCGGGGTGAGGACACCAAGACGGGGGGGTGAGATGGGTGGGGGGGTGGGGGGGGGGTGGGGGAGGGGTCTGCATGGCGATGGGGTCCCACCTACCCGGCTCGTGGTGTCCACCAGCTCCAACGCCGGCGCGAAGCCGCCGCGACCGCGGTGGGGTGGTGGGGGGGGCCGGGGTCTTCTGGGGGGGCTTCCTGGTGGGGTGAGGACCATGGAGGCAGGGGGGGGTTGTCCTCTTCCTCCTCTTCCTCCTCCTCCTTCTCCAGCCCAGGCGTTGGGGTAGATGAAGCCACCAGGAGAGCGCCAGGTGAAGACGCTGTCGTCCTCGTACCAGTTGCCACCAGCAGGAGGGTCACTGGTTGGGGAGGGGGGGGGCAAAAAGGTGTCTCCATGGAGGGGGAGGGTCTTTCCAAGACCACCCACCCACTTAGAAGACCACTCAGTCACCCAGAAGACCACCCACCCCACCCAGAGGTCCACCCACCACCTAGAAGACCACCCACCAACCTAGAAGACCACCCACCCAGAGCTCTACCCAGTCACCCAGAAGACCACCCACCCACCCAGAAGACCACCCACCCACCTAGAAGACCACCCACCCACCCAGAGGTCCACCCAGCCACCCAGAGGTCCACCCAGTCACCCAGAAGACCACCCACCCACCCAGAAGTCCACTCACCTAGAAGACCACCCACCCACCCAGAAGACCACCCACCCACCCAGAGCTCCACCCACCCACCTAGAACACCACCCACCCACCCAGAGCTCCACTGAGCCACCCAGAAGACCACCCACCCACCCATAGGTCCACCCACCCACCCAGAAGACCACCCACCCAGAGATCCACCTACCCAGAAGACCACCCACCCAGAGCTCCATCCACCCAGAAGACCACCCACCCACCCAGAGGTCCACCCACCACCTAGAAGACCACCCACCCAGAGCTCTACCCAGCCACTCAGAAGACCACCCACCCACCTAGAAGCCCACCCACCCACCTAGAAACCCACCCACCCAACCAAAACCCCACCCAGAGGTCCAGCCGCCCTCCTCTACCTCAGCCTGTACTTCCTCCACCGGCCCCTCAGCACCACGACGATGAGGATGATGCAGATGATGAAGAAGAGGGTGGCCACCAAGCCCAGGCCGGTGGCCACCTTGCTGATGCGCCCGGAGCAACCGGCACCCGTGTACCAGTACAGGGCCTCGTCCTGGCAACTGGGAGGAGAAGAAAACCAGTATGGAGACACCTCTACTGGAAACCAACCCAGTGGGTGAAGGCGGCCTCCGTGGGTCAACCATGGGGGTCAAGGTGGGCCCCATGGGTGGAGGTGGGTCAGCCATGGGTCAACCATGGGTCAAGGTGGCCTCTATGGGTCAACCATGGGTCAAGGTGGGTCAACCATGGGTCAATCATGGGTCAAGATGGGTCAACCATGGGTCAACCATGGGTTAAGATGGCCTCTATGGGTCAACCATGGGTCAAGGTGGGTCAACCATGGGTCAAACATGGGTTAAGATGGTCTCTATGGGTCAACCATGGGTCAAGGTGGGTCAACCATGGGTCAAGGTGGCCTCTATGGGTCAACCATGGGTCAAGGTGGGTCAACCATGGGTGAAGATGACCTCTATGGGTCAACCATGGGTCTCGATGGGTCAACCATGGGTCAAGGTGGCCTCTATGGGTCAACCATGGGTCAAGGTGGGTCAACCATGGGTCAACCATGGGTCAACCATGGGTCAAGATGGCCTCTATGGGTCAACCATGGGTCAAGTTGGCCTGTATGGGTCAACCATGGGTCAAGGTGGGTCAACCATGGGTCAACCATGGGTCAAGTTGGCCTCTATGGGTCAACCATGGGTGAAGATGGGTCAACGATGGGTCAAGGTGGCCTCTATGGGTCAACCATGGGTCAAGATGACCCTCATCGCCCAACCAGAAGACCATGGGACCTCGGTTGACCAAGCAGCTGAGCCCGTGGCGGCACTTACAAGCACTGTGGGCCGGCCCTGGTGACGTGGCACTGGCCGTGGTGACAGTCCATGCTGGTGTCCAGGTTGGGGGTGCACCTGGTGACGCAGTGGATGAGGCCTCCAGAGGTGACGGCGAAGTAGAAGTCCCGGTAGCCGTCGGGGGCTCGTTGCCAGCACATGTCTGGGGGGGATGGGGTGGTGGGATGGTCAGTGGGGTGGTGGGATGGTCAATGGGGTGGTTAATGGGGTGATCAATGGGGTGGTGGGTGGTCAATGGGGTGGCCAAGGGGGTGGCCAATAGGATGGTCAGTGGAGTGGTGGGATGGCCAATGGGGTGGTGGGACGGTCAATGGGGTGGTGGGTGGTCAATGGGGTGGCCAATGGGGTGATGGGACAGTTAATGGGGTAGTGGGGTGGCCAATGTGGTGGTCAATGGGGTGGTCAGTGGGGTGGTGGGGTGGCCAATGGGGTGGTGGGTGGTCAGTGGGGTGGTTAATGGGGTGGCCAATGGGGTGGTGGGATGGCCAATGGGGTGGTGGGTGGTCAATGGGGTGGCCAATGGGGTGGTAGAATGGTCAATGGGGTGGTGGGTGGTCAATAGGGTGGTCAGTGGGGTGGTGGGTGGTCAATGGGGTGGTCAGTGGGGTGGTCAATGGGGTGGTGGGATGGTCAATGGGGTGGTCAATGGGGTGGTCAATGGGGTGGTGGGATGGTCAATGGGGTGGTCAATGGGGTGGCCAATAGGGCAGCCAACGGGGTGGTGGGATCATCAGGGTGTTCAGGGGGGGGTTCTCACCGCTCAGCTCCACCTCCCTCATGCTGCTCAGGACGGGATTGGACGTCACAGTGAGGCAGAGGATGGCTGGTGGGGGGAGGGGAAGGAGAAGAAACTTTAGGGTGGGGGGGTCGTGAGACCTCCAACGGCACCGGTGGGCGGGGGGAGGGGCGGGGCCACCTACACTGGTTGTGCTGACAGGCGCCTTGAGTGGCCACCGTCTCCTCCACCCTCCTGACCAAGGTCTGGGTGACGTCCCGGAAGGTGCCGTTGACGTCGCCGGTCTCCGTCAGGGAGAAGAAGATCTGGTGGTCGACCACCACGCTGCCGGGCCTGGGGGGCAGTGCGGGGCGTTGGGGGGGGGTGGGGTGGGGTGGGGGGTGGGATGTCCCCACCGCCACCACCACCACTGACCATCCCCTTCACCATCCCACCCCATTGGCCACCCCATTGACCGTCCCACCACCCCATTGACCGTCCCACCAACCCACTGATGGTCCCACCACCCCATTGACCACCCCATTGACCATCCCACCACCCCATTGATCATCCCACCACCCCATTGACCACCCCATTGATGGTCCCACCACCCCATTGACCACCCCATTGATGGTCCCACCACCCCATTGACCACCCCATTGGCCACCCCATTGGCCACCCTATTGATGGTCCCACCACCCCATTGATGGTCCCACCACCCCATTGACCACCCCACCATCCCATTGATGGTCCCACCACCCCATTGACCACCCCATTGACCATCCTACCACCCCATTGACCACCCCATGATCATCCCACCACCCCACTGGCCATCCCATTGATGGTCCCACCATCCCATTGATGGCCCCACCACCCCATTGACCACCCCACCATCCCATTGATGGTCCCATCACCCCACTGGCCACCCCATTGCCCATCCCACCACCCCATTGACCATCCCACCAACCCACTGATGGTCCCACCACCCCATTGGCCACCCCATTGATGGTCCCACCACCCCATTGACCATCCCATTGGTCACCCCATTGACCACCCCACCACCCCATTGATCATCCCACCACCCCATTGATGGTCCCACCACCCCATTGACCACCCCACCACCCCATTGATCATCCCACCACCCCAGTGGCCAACCCATTGCCCATCCCACCACCCCATTGGCCACCCCATTGATGGTCCCACCACCCCATTGCCCATCCCACCACCCCATTGATGGTCCCACCACCCCATTGACCACCCCATTGGCCACCCCATTGACCACCCCATTGATCATCCCACCACCCCATTGGCCACCCCATTGATGGTCCCATCACCCCATTGGCCACCCCATTGATGGTCCCACCACCCCTTTGACCACCCCATGATCATCCCACCACCCCATTGACCGCCCCACCACCCCACTGGCCACCCCGCAGACCACCCCCAGCTGTCCCACCACCCCCACCCATGGGCCACTTACGCCAGGCTGAGGATCTTCACCCCCTCGTAGCCAGCAATGGCCCCGTAGATCTTCTTGATCTGCAAGAGGAACCCACATGTGAAGACCCCCACCACCACCATGGAGAGACCCCCAGCACCATGGAGGGACCCCCATCACCATCACCACCATGGACAGACCCCCACCACCACCATGGAGAGACCCCCACCAGCACCATGGAGAGACCCCCACCACCATGGAGAGACCCCCACCACCATCACCACCATGGAGAGACCCCCACCACCATGGAGAGACCCCCAGCACCATGGAGGGACCCCCATCACCACCACCCCCATGGAGAGACCACCACCACCATGGAGAGACCCCCAGCACCACCACCATGGAGAGACCCCCATCACCACCACCCCCATGGAGAGACCACCACCACCATCACCACCATGGAGAGACCCCCACCCCCATGGAGAGACCCCCACCACTATGGAGGGACCCCCACCACCATCACCACCATGGAGAGACCCCCACCCCCATGGAGAGACCCCCACCACTATGGAGGGACCCCCACCACCATCACCACCATGGAGAGACCCCCACCACCACCATGGAGGGACCCCCATCACCACCACCCCCATGGAGAGACCCCCACCACCCCCATGGAGAGACCCCCACCCCCATGGAGGGACCCCCACCCCCATGGAGACACAAGGCCAGGCCCGTGCTGTCCTCACCTCGGTCCGGAAGTGGTTCTCAAAGGAGAGGAAGGTCTCTGACCGGGGGTCCTCCAGGTCCTGGGTGAAGTTGAAGTTGGTGACGGTCACCTGGAAGTCCACGGCGGCCACCAGGGTCCCGGGGTGGGCTGGAGGAGGAGAAAGGGGGGGATGGAGGTGGTGCTGGGACCTCAGGGTGGGGGGAGATCGAGGTGGCTGGACCTGGGGGTGGGATCTTGGGGTGGGGGGGATCTTAGGGTGGGGTATTTGGGTGGGGGGGATCTTGGGGTGGTGGGACCTTGGGGTGGTGGGAGCTCAAGGTGGTTGGACCTTGGGGTGGTGGGAGGTCAGGGTGGGGGGATCTTGGGGTGGTGGGACCTGGAGGAGCCCAGGAGGGGTTGGGTAGGTGGGTGGGAGGGGATGGGGGGGTAGATGGGTGGGTGGGTAGTTGAGTGGGTAGGTGGTTGGAGGGGGTGGGGGGGTGGATAGGTGGGGGAGTGGGTGGTTGGGTGGGTAGGTGGATGGGTGGGCGGGTGGGTGGTTGGGTAGGTGGTGGAGTGGGTAGGTGGGTGGGGGGGTAGTTGGGGGGGTGGGGGGTGGTTGGGTGGGTGGGTGGATGGAGGGGTAGGTGGGTAGTTGGGTGGGGGGATGTTTGGGTGGGTAGGTGGGTGGGGAGGTAGTTGGGGGGGTGGGGGGGTGGTAGGGTGGGTGGGGGGATAGATGGGTGGGTGGGGGGGTGTTTGGGTAGGTGGGTGGGTGGGTGGATAGATGGGTGGGTGGGTAGTTGGGTGGGGGGGTGGTAGGGTGGGTAGGTGGGTGGGTAGTTGGGTGGGGGGGTGGGTGGGGGGGGTAGGTGGGTGGGTGGGTGGATAGATGGGTGGGTGGGTAGTTGGGTGGGGGGGTGTTTGGGTGGTTGGGTGGGGGTTGGGTGGGGGTTGGGTGGGTGGGTGGTTGGGTGGGGGGGTGTTTGATTGGGTGGTTGGGTGGGTAGGTGGGTGGGTGGGGGGGTGTTTGATTGGGTGGTTGAGTGGGGGTTGGGTGGGGGTTGGGTGGGTAGGTGGGTGGTTGGGTAGGGGGGTGTTTAATTGGGTGGGGGGCGTCACTCACGCAGGGTGGTCTCGATGGAGCTGGTGGAGAACTGGCAGAGGGGCCCCTGGAAGAAGGGGGTGCAGAGGCAGGAGCCCAGCAGCTGGGTGCCCCCGTTCTGGCACGGACCTGGGGGGTGGGGGGGACACAGGGGGGTCACCTGAGGAACCCTGGGGACACCCAGGGGCACAGGGACCCCCGGCAGTGGGGTGGGCACACGGCTGGGGGGTGGGTCTGGGAGGGGGGGGGGGTTGGCTCACCAGGACCAGCGATGGAGGAGGAGGTGGTGGGGAGGGTCTCCTGGGTGGTGGTGGGTCCTGTGGGGGTCTCCTGGGTGGTGGTGGGTCCTGTGGGGGTCTCCTGGGTGCTGGTGGGTGTCATGGGGGTCTCCTGGGTGCTGGTGGTCTCCATAGAAGTGGTGGGTGTCATGGGGGTCTCCTGGGTGGTGGTGGGTCCCGTGGGGGTCTTCTGGGTGGTGGTGGGTGTCATGGGGGTCTTCTGGGTGGTGGTGGGGGCCGTGGGGGTCTCCTGGGTGGTGGGGGTCTCCATAGAAGTGGTGGGTGTCATGGGGGTCTCCTGGGTGCTGGTGGGTCCCGTGGGGATCTCCTGGGGAGTGGTGGGTCCTGTGGTGGTCTGCAGGGATGTGGTGGGGGTCATGGTGGTCTCCAGGGTGGTGGTGGGACCCGTGGGGGTCTCCTGGGGAGTGGTGGGTGAGGTGGGGGTCTCCTGGGTGCTGGTGGGTACTGTGGTGGTCTGCAGGGATGTGGTGGGGGTCATGGTGGTCTCCTGGGTGGTGGTGGGACCCGTGGGGGTCTCCTGGGGAGTGGTGGTGGCCGTGGAGGACCCCAGGGTGGTGGTGGGAGCCGTGGGGGTCATGGGAGTGGTGGAGGTCTCCAGGGATGTGGTGGTGGTCTCCTGGGTGGTGGTGGGAGGTGTGGTGGTCTCCAGGGTGCTGGTGGTCTCCATGGTGGTCTCCAGGGTGCTGGTGGTCTCCATGGTGGTCTCCAGGGTGGTGGTGGGCTCCATAGAGGTGGTGGGAGCTGTGGGGGTCTCAGGAGGGGTCACAGTGGGTCCCATGGTGGTCTCTGTGGTGGTGGGAGCTGTGGGGGTCCCCTGGGTGCTGGTGGTCTCCACGGTGGTCTCCTGGGTGGTGGTGGGAGCTGTGGAGGACCCCAGGGTGGTGGTGGGTCCCATAGAGGTGGTGGGGGCACTGGAGGTCCCCAGGGTGCTGGTGGTCTCCATGGTGGTCTCTGTGGTGGTCACGTGGGCCGTGGTGGTCTCCAGGGTGGTGGTGGGCTCCATAGAGGTGGTGGGAGCTGTGGGGGTCTCCTGGGTGGTGGTGGGAGCTGTGGGGGTCTGCGGGGGGGTGGTGGGTTCCGTAGAGGTGGTGGGAGTGGTGGTGGTCTGCAGGGATGTGGTGGGAGCCGTGGGGGTCTCCTGGGTGGTGGTGGGTGCCACAGAGGTCTCCAGGGTGGTGGTGGTCTCCATGGTGGTCTCCTGGGTGGTTGTGGGCTCCATAGAGGTGGTGGGAGCTGTGGGGGTCTCCTGGGGGGCAGTGGGGGCTGTGGAGGTGGTGGGAGCTGTGGTGGTCTCAGGAGGGGTCACAGTGGGTCCCATGGTGGTCTCCTGGGTGCTGGTGGTGGCCGTGGTGGTCTCCTGGGTGGTGGGGGTCTCAGGAGGGGTTGCAGTGGGTCCCATGGTGGTCTCCAGGGTGGTGCTGGTCTCCACAGTGCTAGTGGGAGCCATGGTGGTCTCTGGGGTGGTCACGGGGGCCGTGGTGGTCTCTGGGGTGGTGGTGGGGGCCGTGGAAGACCCCAGGGTGGTGGTGGTCTCCACATTGGTCTCCCGGGTGGTGGTGGGCTCCATAGAGGTGGTGGGGGCCGTGGTGGGCTCTGGGGGGGTGGTGGGCTCCACAGTGGTCTCCTGGGTGCTGGTGGGCTCCATAGAGGTGGTGGGTGCAGTGGAGGACCCCAGGGTGGTGGTGGTCTCCACAGTGGTCCTCTGAGTGGTGGTGGGCGCCACAGAGGTGGTGGGAGCTGTGGGGGTCTCTGGGGTGGTGGTGGGAGCTGTGGCGGACCCCAGGGTGGTGATGGGTGCCATGGTGGTCTCTGGGGTGGTGGTGGGCTCACTAGAGGTCTCCAGGGGGGTGGTGGGGGCCGTGGTGGTCTCTGGGGTGGTGGGTGCCATGGAGGTGGTGGTCAGTGCAGTGGAGGTCCCCTGGGTGGTGGGGGTCTCAGGAGGGGTTGTGGTGGGGGTCATGGTGGTCTCCTGGGTGCTGGTGGTGGCTGTGGTGGTCTCTGGGGTGCTGGTGGGCTCCACAGTGGTCTCCTGGGTGCTGGTGGGTGCCATGGATGTCCTCTGGGTGGTGGTGGGCTCCACAGTGGTGGTGGGTCCCATAGTGGTCTCTGGGGTGGTCACAGGGGCCGTGGTGGTCTCTGGGATGGTGGTGGGGGCTGTGGGGGTCTGTGGGGGGGTGGTGGGTTCCGTAGAGGTGGTGGGAGTGGTGGTGGTCTGCAGGGACGTGGTGGGAGTCGTGGGGGTCTCCTGGGTGCTGGTGGGAGCTGTGGGGGTCCCCAGGGTGGTGGTGGTCTCCATGGAGGTGGTGGTGGCTGTGGTGGTCTCCTGGGTGCTGGTGGGGGCTGTGGAGGTCATGGGGGTGGTGGTGGTCTCAGGAGGGGTTGCAGTGGGTCCCATGGTGGTCTCCTCTGTGGTGGTGGGAGCTGTGGGGGTCCCCAGGGTGGTGGTGGTCTCCACAGTGGTCTCCTGGGGTGTGGTGGGGGTCTCTGGGGTGGTGGTGGGAGCTGTGGTGGTCTCCTGGGTGGTGGTGGGAGCTGTGGGGGTCTCCTGGGTGCTGGTGGTGGCTGTGGTGGTCCTCTGGGTGGTGGTGGTCTCCATGGTGGTCTCCTGGGTGCCTGTGGTAGGAGCTGTGGTGGTCTCAGGAGGGGTCACAGTGGGTCCCTTGGTGGTCTCCTCCGTGCTGGTGGTGGCCGTGGTGGTCTCCAGGGATGTGGTAGGAGCTGTGGGGGTCTCTGGGGTGCTGGTGGGAGCTGTGGGGGTCTCCTGGGTGCTGGTGGTGGCCGTGGTGGTCTCTGGGGTGATGGTGGGAGCTGTGGAGGACCCCAGGGTGGTGGTGGGTCCCATAGAGGTGGTGGGGGCACTGGAGGTCAACAGGGTGCTGGTGGGAGCTGTGGTGGTCTCTGGGGTGGTGGTGGGCTCCACAGTGGTCTCCTGGGTGCTGGTGGGCTCCATAGAGGTCGTGGGTGCAGTGGAGGACCCCAGGGTGGTGGTGGTCTCCACAGTGGTCCTCTGAATGGTGGTGGGCGCCATAGACGTGGTGGGAGCTGTGGGGGTCTCCGGGGTGGTGGTGGGAGCTGTGGAGGACCCCAAGGTGGTGATGGGTGCCATGGTGGTCTCTGGGGTGGTGGTGGGCTCACTAGAGGTCTCCAGGGGGGTGGTGGGGGCCGTGGTGGTCTCTGGGGTGGTGGGCGCCATGGAGGTGGTGGTCAGTGCAGTGGAGGTCCCCTGGATGCTGGTGGTCTCAGGAGGGGTTGTGGTGGGAGCTGTGGTGGTCTCCTGGGTGCTGGTGGGTGCCATAGATGTCGTCTGGGTGCTGGTGGGCTCCATAGACATGGTGGGAGCTGTGGTGGTCTCCGGGGTGGTGGTGGGAGCTGTAGAGGACCCCAGGGTGGTGGTGGGTCCCATAGAGGTGGTGGGAGCACTGGAGGTCATGGGGGTAGTGGTGGGAGCTGTGGGGGTCCCCTGGGTGCTGGTGGTCTCCATGGTGGTCTCTGGCGTGGTCACGGGGGCCGTGGTGGTCTCCAGGGTGGTGGTGGGTTCCATAGAGGTGGTTGGAGCTGTGGAGGACCCCAGGGTGCTGGTGGGTCCCATGGTGGTCTCCTTGGTGGTGGTGGTCTCCACAGTGGTCTCCTGGGTGCTGGTGGGCGCCACGGATGTCCTCTGGGTGGTGGTGGGCTCCATAGTGGTGGTGGGTCCCATGGTGGTCTCTGGGGTGGTCGCAGGGGCCGTGGTGGTCTCCAGGGTGGTGGTGGGAGTGGTGGTGGTCTGCAGGGACGTGGTGGGTCCCGTGGTGGTCTCCTGGGTGCTGGTGGTGGCTGTGGTGGTCTCCGGGGCGGTGGGGGGTTCCACAGTGCTGGTGGGAGCCATGGTGGTCTCTGGGGAGGTGGTGGGAGCTGTAGAGGACCCCAGGGTGCTGGTGGGTCCCATGGTGGTCTCCAGGGTGCTGGTGGTGGCTGCAGTGGTCCCAGGAGGGGTCGCAGTGGGTGTCAGGGTGGTCTCTGGGGTGCTGGTGGGAGCTGTGGTGGTCTCTGGGGTGGTGGTGGTCTCCACAGTGGTCTCCTGGGTGGTGGTGGTCTCTGGGGTGGTGGTGGGAGCTGTGGAGGACCCCAGGGTGGTGGTGGGCTCCATGGTGGTCTCCTGGGTGCTGGTGGGGGCTGCGGTGGTCTCCACGGTGGTGGTGGTCTCCACAGTGGTCTCCTGGGTGGTGGTGGGCTCCACAGAGGTGGTGGGAGCTGTGGGGGTCTCTGGGGTGGTGGTGGGAGCTGTCGAGGACCCCAGGGTGCTGGTGGGTCCCGTGGTGGTCACCAGGGTAGTGGTGGGTGCCATGGTGGTCTCTGGGGTGCTGGTGGTCTCCACAGTGGTCTCCTGGGTGCTGGTGGGTGCCATGGATGTCCTCTGGGTGGTGGTGGGCTCCACAGAGGTGGTGGGGGCCGTGGTGGTCTCCTGGGTGGTGGTGGGCGCCATAGAGGTGGTGGTCCCCAGGGTGCTGGTGGGCTCCATGGTGGTCTCCTGGGTGCTGCTGGTGGCCGTGGAGGTCCCCAGGGTGCTGGTGCTGGTGGGAGCCGTGGGGGTCTCAGGAGGGGTTGTGGTGGGTCCCATAGAGGTGGTGGGAGCTGTGGAGGACCCCAGGGTGCTGGTGGGTCCCATGGTGGTCTCCAAGGTGCTGGTGGGCGCCATGGATGTCTTCTGGGTGGTGGTGGGCTCCATAGTGGTGGTGGGTCCCATGGTGGTCTCTGGGGTGGTCACGGGGGCCGTGGTGGTCTCCTGGGTGGTGGTGGGAGCTGTGGGGGTCTGCAGGGACGTGGTGGGTCCCGTGGTGGTCTCCTGGGTGCTGGTGGTGGCTGTGGTGGTCTCTGGGGTGGTGGTGGGCTCCACAGTGGTCTCCTGGGTGCTGGTGGGTGCCATGCTGGTCTCCTGCGTGGTGCTGGGTCCCACAGAGGTGGTGGGAGCTGTGGTGGTCTCCGGGGTGCTGGTGGGAGCTGTGGTGGTCTCTGGGGTGGTGGTGGGAGCTGTGGAGGACCCCAGGGTGGTGGTGGGTTCCACAGAGGTGATGGGAGCACTGGAGGTCACCAGGGTGCTGGTGGTGGCTGTGGTGATCTCTGGGGTGGTGGTGGTCTCTGGGGTGGTCTCCTGGGTGCTGGTGGGCTCCACAGAGGTGGTGGGAGCTGTGGTGGTCTCCGGGGTGGTGGTGGGAGCTGTGGAGGACCCCTGGGTGGTGGTGGTCTCCACAGTGGTCTCCTGGGTGCTGCTGCTGGCCGTGGAGGTCCCCAGGGTGCTGGTGCTGGTGGGAGCTGTGGGGGTCTCATGAGGGGTTGTGGTGGGGGTCATGGTGGTCTCCTTGATGGTGGTGGCCATGGTGGTCTCTGGGGTGGTGGTGGGAGCTGTGGTGGTCTCTGGGGTGGTGGTGGGCTCCACAGTGGTCTCCTGGGTGGTGGTGGGTCCCATAGAGGTGGTGGGGGCCGTGGTGGTCTCTGGGGTGGTGGGCGCCATGGAGGTGGTGGTCAGCGCAGTGGAGGTCACCAGGGTGCTGGTGGTCTCAGGAGGGGTCACAGTGGGTCCCATGGTGGTCTCCTGGGTGCTGGTGGGAGCTGTGGTGGTCTCTGGGGTGGTGGTGGGCTCCATAGTGGTGGTGGGTCCCATGGTGGTCTCTGGGGTGGTCACGGGGGCCGTGGTGGTCTCCAGGGTGGTGGTGGGAGTGGTGGTGGTCTGCAGGGACGTGGTGGGTCCCGTGGTGGTCTCCTGGGTGCTGGTGGTGGCTGTGGTGGTCTCTGGGGTGGTGGTGGGCTCCACAGTGGTCTCCTGGGTGCTGGTGGGTGCCATGCTGGTCTCCTGCGTGGTGCTGGGTCCCATAGAGGTGGTGGGAGCTGTGGTGGTCTCTGGGGTGGTGGTGGGGGCTGTGGAGGACCCCAGGGTGGTGGTGGGTTCCACAGAGGTGGTGGGAGCACTGGAGGTCACCAGGGTGCTGGTGGGAGCTGTGGTGGTCTCTGGGGTGGTGGTGGGAACTGTGGAGGACCCCAGGGTGGTGGTGGGTTCCACAGTGGTGGTGGGATCCATGGTGGTCTGTGGGGTGGTCACAGGGGCCCTGGTGGTCTCCAGGGTGGTGGTGGGAGCTGTGGAAGACCCCAGGGTGGTGATGGGTCCCGTGGTGGTCTCTGGGGTGGTGGTGGGTCCCATAGAGGTGGTGGGAGCACTGGAGGTCACCAGGGTGGTGGTGGGTGCCATGGTGGTCTCTGGGGTGCTGGTGGTCTCCACAGTGGTCTCCTGGGTGCTGGTGGTCTCCATGGTGGTTTCCTGCGTGGTGCTGGGTCCCATAGAGGTGGTGGGAGCTGTGGGGGTCTCCGGGGTGGTGGTGGGAGCTGTGGTGGTCTCCTTGATGGTGGTGGTCTCTGGGGTGGTCTCCTGGGTGGTGGTGGGCTCCACAGAGGTGGTGGGGGCACTGGAGGTCACCAGGGTGGTGGTGGGTGCCATGGTGGTCTCCTGGGTGCTGCTGGTGGCCGTGGAGGTCCCCAGGGTGCTGGTGGTCTCAGGAGGGGTTGTGGTGGGTGCCATGGTGGTCTCCTTGATGGTGGTGGGCTCCACAGTGGTCTCCTGGGTGGTGGTGGGTCCCATAGAGGTGGTGGGGGCCGTGGTGGTCTCTGGGGTGGTGGGCGCCATGGAGGTGGTGGTCAGTGCAGTGGAGGTCATGGGGGTGGTGGTGGGTCCCAGGGTGGTCTCCAGGGATGTGGTGGTGGCTGCGGTGGTCTCAGGAGGGGTTGTGGTGGGTGACAGGGTGGTCTCTGGGGTGGTGATGGGTGCCATGGATGTCCTCTGGGTGCTGGTGGGCTCCATAGACGTGGTGGGAGCTGTGGTGGTCTCCAGGGTGCTGGTGGTGGGAGCTGTGGTGGTCTCCAGGGTGGTGGTGGGAGCTGAGGAGGACCCCAGGGTGGTGGTGGGTGCCACAGAGGTGGTGGGGGCACTGGAGGTCACCAGGGTGGTGGTGGGAGCTGTGGGGGTCTCCATAGAGGTGGTGGGGGAAGTGGAGGACCCCAGGGTGGTGGTGGGTGCCATGGTGGTCTCCTGCATGGTGGTGGTCTCTGGGGTGGTGGTGGTCTCCACAGTGGTCTCCTGGGTGCTGGTGGTGGCTGTGGTGGTCTCTGGGGGGGTGGTGGGCTCACTAGAGGTCTCCAGGGGGGTGGTGGGGGCCGTGGAGGTCACTTGGGATGTGGTGGGAGCTGTGGTGGTCTCTGGGGTGGTGGTGGGAGCTGAGGAGGACCCCAGGATGGTGGTGGGTGCCATGGTGGTCGCCTGGGTGCTGGTGGTGGCTGTGGTGGTCTCTGGGGTGGTGGTGGGCTCCACAGTGGTCTCCTGGGTGGTGGTGGGCGCCATGGAGGTGGTGGGAGCACTGGAGGTCAGCAGGGTGGTGGTGGGTGCCATGGTGGTCTCTGGGGTGGTGGTGGGAGCTGTGGAGGTCCCCAGGGTGCTGGTGGGTGCCATGGATGTCGTCTGGGTGCTGGTGGGCTCCATGGTGGTCCCCTGGGTGCTGGTGGTGTCTGTGGTGGTCTCCAGGGGGGTGGTGGGTGCCATGGTGGTCTCCTTGATGGTGGTGGTCTTCACAGTGGTCTCCTGGGTGCTGGTGGGCTCCACAGAGGTGGTGGGAGCTGTGGTGGTCTCTGGGGTGGTGGTGGGAGCTGAGGAGGACCCCAGGGTGGTGGTGGGTGCCACAGAGGTGGGGGGGGCACTGGAGGTCACCAGGGTGGTGGTGGGGGCTGTGGGGGTCTCCATAGAGGTGGTGGGAGCTGTGGAGGACCCCAGGGTGGTGGTGGGAGCCATGGTGGTCGCCTGGGTGCTGGTGGTGGCTGTGGTGGTCTCTGGGGTGGTCGTGGGAGCTGTGGAAGACCCCAGGGTGCTGGTGGGGGCCGTGGTGGTCTCTGGGGTGGTGGGCGCCATGGAGGTGGTGGTCAGTGCAGTGGAGGTCCCCTGGGTGGGGGTGGTCTCAGGAGGGGTTGTGGTGGGTGCCATGGTGGTCTCCTGGGTGCTGGTGGGCGCCATAGAGGTGGTGGGGGCCGTGGTGGTCTCTGGGGTGGTGGTGGGAGCTGTGGAAGACCCCAGGGTGGTGGTGGCTGCCATGGTGGTCTCCAGGGGGGTGGTGGTGGCTGTGGTGGTCTCTGGGGTGGTGGGCGCCATGGAGGTGGTGGTCAGTGCAGTGGAGGTCATGGGGGTGGTGGTGGGCGCCAGGGTGGTCTCGAGGGATGTGGTGGTGGCTGCGGTGGTCTCAGGAGGGGTCGCAGTGGGTGTCAGGGTGGTCTCTGGGGTGGTGATGGGTGCCATGGATGTCCTCTGGGTGCTGGTGGGCTCCATAGAGGTGGTGGGGGCCGTGGTGGTCTCTGTGGTGGTGGTGGGAGCTGAGGAGGACCCCAGGGTGGTGGTGGTCTCAGGAGGGGTTGTGGTGGGGGTCATGGTGCTCTCCTGGGTGCTGGTGGGCTCCATGGAGGTGGTGGGGGCACTGGAGGTCACCAGGGTGGTGGTGGGTGCCATGGTGGTCTCTGGGGTGGTGGTGGGCTCACTAGAGGTCTCCAGGGTGCTGGTGGGGGCCGTGGTGGTCTCTGGGGGGGTGGGTGCCATGGAGGTGGTGGTCAGTGCAGTGGAGGTCCCCTGGGTGCTGGTGGGTGCCATGGTGGTCTCTGGGGGGGTGGTGGGCTCCATAGAGGTGGTGGGGACCGTGGTGGTCTCTGGGGTGGTGGGGGGGACTGTGGAGGTCACCAGGGTGGTGGTGGGAGCCATGGTGGTCTCTGGGGTGGTCACAGGGGCCGTGGTGGTCTCCAGGGTAGTGGTGGGAGCTGTGGAGGACCCCAGGGTGGTGGTGGGTTCCACAGAGGTGGTGGGGGCACTGGAGGTCACCATGGTGCTGGTGGGAGCTGTGGTGGTCTCTGGGGTGGTGGTGGGAGCTGAGGAGGACCCCAGGATGGTGGTGGTCTCCACAGTGGTCTCCTGGGTGGTGGTGGGCTCCATGGAGGTGGTGGGGGCACTGGAGGTCACCAGGGCGGTGGTGGGAGCTGAGGAGGACCCCAGGGTGCTGGTGGGCTCAGGAGGGGTTGTGGTGGGGGTCATGGTGGTCTCCTGGGTGGTGGTGGGGGCCGTGGTGGTCTCCAGGGTGGTGGTGGGAGCTGTGGAGGACCCCAGGGTGGTGGTGGGTCCCATAGAGGTGATGGGGACACTGGAGGTCACCAGGGTGGTGGTGGGAGCTGTGGTGGTCCCCTGGGTGCTGGTGGGCTCCATAGAGGTGGTGGGAGCTGTGGTGGTCTCTGGGGTGCTGGTGGGAGCTGTGGTGGTCCCCAGGGATGTGGTGGGTCCCGTGGTGGTCTCCTGGGTGGTGGTGGGCGCCACAGAGGTCTCCAGGGTGGTGGTGGTCTCCATGGTGGTCTCCTCAGTGGTGGTGGGAGAAGAGGAAGACCCCAGGGTGCTGGTGGTCTCCACGGTGGTCTCCTGGGTGCTGCTGGTGGCCATGGAGGTCCCCAGGGTGCTGGTGGTCTCAGGAGGGGTTGTGGTGGGGGTCATGGTGGTCTCCTGGGTGCTGGTGGAGGCTGTGGTGGTCTCTGGGGTGGTGGTGGGGGCTGTGGAGGACCCCTGGGTGGTGGTGGTCTCCACAGTGGTCTCCTGGGTGGTGGTGGGCTCCATGGTGGTCTCCTCAGTGGTGGTGGGAGCTGAGGAGGACCCCAGGGTGCTGGTGGGTCCCATGGTGGTCTTCAGGGTGGTGGTGGGAGCTGTGGTGGTCTCTGGGGTGCTGGTGGTCTCCACAGTGGTCTCCTGGGTGCTGGCGGGACCCATAGAGGTGGTGGGAGCTGTGGTGGTCTCTGGGATGGTGGTGGGAGCTGTAGAAGACCCCAGGGTGGTGGTGGGTGCCACAGAGGTGATGGGGGCACTGGTGGTCACCAGGGTGGTGGTGGTCTTCACAGTGGTCTCCTGGGTGCTGGTGGGTCCCATAGAGGTGGTGGGGGCACTGGAGGACCCCAGGGTGCTGCTGGGTGCCATGGTGGTCTCTGGGGTGGTGGGGGGGGCTGTGGAGGACCCCAGGGTGGTGGGGGTCTCAGGAGGGGTTGCAGTGGATCCCACGGTGGTCCCCAGGGTGCTGGTGGTGGTGGGAGCTGTGGGCGTCCCCTGGGTGGTGGTGGTCCCCACAGAGGACCCCAGGGTGCTGGTGGTCTCCATGGTGGTCTCCTCAGTGGTGGTGGGCGCAGTGGAGGACCCCTGGGTGGTGGTGAGGGTCTCTGGAGTGGTGGGGGTCTCCGTGGTGGTGGGGGGGTCACTAGAGGTCTCCGTGGTGATGGGGGGGGTCTCAGAGGTCCCCTGGGTGGTGGGGGTGGTCTCCAGGCTGCTGGTGGTGGGGGGGGTCTCAGAGGTCCCCTGGCTGGTGGTGAGGGTCTCCGGAGTGGTGGGGGTCTCCTTGGTGGTGGTGGGGGTCTCAGAGGTCCCCTGGGTGCTGGTGGTGTCCGTGGGGGTCCCCAGGCTGGTGGGGGGGGTCTCCGTGGTGGTGGGGGGGGTCTCAGAGGTCCCCTGGGTTGGGGAGGTGGTCTCCAGGCTGCTGGTGGTGGTGGGGGTCTCTGTGGAGGTGGGGGGGGTCTCAGAGGTCCCCAGGCTGGTGGTCTCTGTAGGGAAGGTGGAGGTGGCTGTGGATGGACGGTGACGTCATCTCCCTCAGGACCCCTCCTCAGGTGACGTCACTCCCACCCCACCCCCCACCACCCGACCCCCCCAGGACCCTCCCCAACCCCTTGGTGGGTCCCCAAGACCCCTCCCCAACCTTGATGGGTCCTCAAGACCCCTCCCCAACCTTCCTCTCCTTGATGGGTCCCCAAGACCCCTCCCCAACCTTCCCCTCCTTGGGGGGGGTCCCCAAACCCACCAGGACCCCTCCTCACTCCCTTGATGGGTCCCCAGACCCACCAGGACCCCTCCCCACCCTTGATGGGTCCCCAAGACCCCTCCCCAACCTTCTCCTCCTTGATGAGCCCCCAAGACCCTCCCCAAGACCCTCCCCAACCTTGATGGGTCCCCAACCCCCTCCCCAACCTTGGTAGGTCCCCAAGACCCCTCCCCAACCTTGATGGGTCCCCAAGACCCCTCCCCAACCTTCTTCTCCTTGATGGGTCCCCAACCCCCTCCCCA
Source organism: Gallinula chloropus (assembly GCF_964237585.1). Taxonomy (NCBI): domain Eukaryota; kingdom Metazoa; phylum Chordata; class Aves; order Gruiformes; family Rallidae; genus Gallinula; species Gallinula chloropus. Next base: position 8,669 of record NW_028168255.1, on the reverse strand, counting down.
AGACCCCTCCTCACCCCCTTGATGGGTCCCCAAACCCACCAGGACCCCTCCCCAACCTTGGTGGGTCCCCAAGACCCTCCCCAACCTTGATGGGTCCCCAAACCCACCAAGACCCCTCCCCACCCTTGATGGGACCCCAAGACCCCTCCCCAACCTTGATGGGTCCCCAAGACCCCTCCCCAACCTTGGTAGGTCCCCAAGACCCCTCCTCAACCTTGGTAGGTCCCCAAGACCCCTCCCCAACCTTCCCCTCCTTGATGGGACCCCAGACCCACCAAGACCCCTCCCCAACCTTGATGGGTCCCCAACCCCCTCCCCAACCTTGATGGGACCCCAAGACCCCTCCCCAACCTTGATGGGTCCTCAAGACCCCTCCCCAACATTCTCCTCCTTGGGGGGGTCCCCAGACTCACCAGGACCCTCCCCACCCCCTCCCCAACCTTGGTAGGTCCCCAAGACCCCTCCCCACCCTTGATGGGTCCCCAAAACTCACCCATCTGCCCCCTCCCCAAGAGGAGGAGGAGGAGGAGGAGGAGGAGGCCGAAGCCCCCCCAGCCTCCCGCCCTCCCCATGGCGCTGGTGAGGATGAGGATGGTGCCGAAGGTGCCGCCGGTGCCGCCGGTGCCGCCGAGTGAAGGGCCCAGGGTGGGGGGCGGGGGGAGAAATAAAGGTGCCCCGGGGGGTGTGGGGGGGAGGGGTGGGTGGGGTGGGGGAGGGGTGTGTTGAGGTGGGGAGGGGGGTGGGGGGGGGTGGGGACCCCTGGACTTTGGAGGGTGACAGGAGCGTCGGGGAATGTCGGTGGCATCAGCTGGGGACACGCCCCGGGGTGGGGGAGGGGAGGGGTCATGGGGGGTGATGGGGGGGGTGGGGGTGGGATTTGGGGGGGTTGGAGGCGATTGGGGGGGTCCTGGGGGCATTTTGGGGGGGTTGGGGGGGTCCTGGGGGGGTCCTGGGGGTGGTGGGGGTGGGATTTGGGGGGGTTGGAGGCGATTGGGGGGGTCTTGGAGTTATTTTGGGGGGGTTGGGGGGGTCCTGGGGTCATTTGGGGGGTCCTGGGGGTGGTGGGGGCGGGATTTGGGGGGGTTGGAGGCACTTGGAGGGGTCCTGGGGTCATTTTGGGGGGGGTTGGGGGGGTCATGGGGTCATTTGGGGGGTCCTGGGGGTGGTGGGGGTGGGATTTGGGGGGGTTGGAGGCACTTGGGGGGGTCCTGGGGGGGCCCTGGGGGTGTTGGGGGACACTTGGGGGGTCTTGGGGGGTCCTGGGGTTGGTGGGGGTGGGATTTGGGGGGGTTGGGGGCACTTGGGGGGGTCCTGGGGGGTCCTGGGGTCATTTTGGGGGGGGGTTGGGGGGGTCCTGGGGTCATTTGGGGGGTCCTGGGGGTGGTGGGGGTGGGATTTGGGGGGGTTGGAGGCACTTGGGGGTGTTCTGGGGTCATTTTTGGGGGGTTGGGGGGGTCCTGGGGTCATTTTGGGGGGTTGGGGGGGTCCTGGGGGGGTCCTGGGGGTGGTGGGGGGTGGGATTGGGGGGGGTTGGAGGCGATTGGGGGGGTCTTGGGGGCATTTGGGGGGTCCTGGGGGTGGTGGAGACGTGGGGATGGGATTTGGGGGGTCCTGGGGGGGTTGGGGACAGTTGGGGGGGGTCTTGGACTCATTTTGGGGGGGGGTTGAGGGGCTCCTGGGGGGGTCCTGGGGGTGGTGGGGGTGGGATTTGGGGGGGTTGGAGGCGATTGGGGGGGTCCTGGGGGCATTTTGGGGGGTTGGGGGGGTCCTGGGGGGGTCCTGGGGGTGGTGGGGGTGGGATTTGGGGGGGTTGGAGGCGATTGGGGGGGTCTTGGAGTTATTTTGGGGGGGTTGGGGGGGGTCCTGGGGTCATTTGGGGGGTCCTGGGGGTGGTGGGGGCGGGATTTGGGGGGGTTGGAGGCACTTGGAGGGGTCCTGGGGTCATTTTGGGGGGGGTTGGGGGGGTCATGGGGTCATTTGGGGGGTCCTGGGGGTGGTGGGGGTGGGATTTGGGGGGGTTGGAGGCACTTGGGGGGGTCCTGGGGGGGCCCTGGGGGTGTTGGGGGACACTTGGGGGGGTCTTGGGGGGTCCTGGGGTTGGTGGGGGTGGGATTTGGGGGGGTTGGGGGCACTTGGGGGGGTCCTGGGGGGTCCTGGGGTCATTTTGGGGGGGGGTTGGGGGGGTCCTGGGGTCATTTGGGGGGTCCTGGGGGTGGTGGGGGTGGGATTTGGGGGGGTTGGAGGCACTTGGAGGGGTCCTGGGGGGGCCCTGGGGGTGGTGGGGGTGGGATTTGGGGGGGTTGGAGGCGATTGGGGGGGTCCTGGGGTCATTTGGGGGGGTCCTGGGGGTGTTGGGGTACACTTGGGGGGGTCTGGGGGGGTCCTGGGGGGTCCTGGGGGTGGTGGGGACGTGGTGGGGGTGGGATTTGGGGGGGTTGGGGGCACTTGGGGGGGTCCTGGGGTCATTTTGGGGGGGGTCTTGGGGTCCTGGGGGAGTCCTGGGGGTGGTGGGGGTGGGATTTGGGGGGGTTGGAGGCACTTGGGGGGGGTCCTGGGGGGTCCTGGGGGTGGTGGGGATGTGGTGGGGATGGGATTTGGGGGGGTTTGGGGCACTTGGGGGGGTCCTGGGGTCATTTTGGGGGGTTTTGGGGGGTCATGGGGGGACATTTGGGGGGGTCCTGGGGGGGGTCCTGGGGTCATTTTGGGGGGGGGTCTTGGGGTCCTGGGGGGGTCCCGGGGGAGGTGGGGGTGGGGGGGGTGGGGGGGTGGGATTTGGGGGGGTCCTGGGGTGCTGGGGGGGGGGTCCTGGGGGGTCCTGGGGTCATTTTGGGGGGGTCCTGGGGGGTTGGGGGGCACTTGGGGGGTCCTGGGGGGGTCCTGGGGGGTTGGGGGGCACTTGGGGGGGTCCTGGGGTGCTGGGGGGGGTCCTGGGGGGGGTCCTGGGGGGGTCCTGGGGGGGTTGGGGGTGGGGAGGTGGGGGAGGGGCCCAGGGAAACACCCCTGGGGGTTGGGTGATTCCCCAGGGGTGTTTCCCCTCCCCCCCCCCCGCCCCGATGACGTCACCCTCCCCGGTGACGTCAGCAGGGTAAACAGCGCCCCTCCCCCCATCCCTCACACGCACAGGGCGGGGGGGGTGGGGGAGGGGGAGGGGCGGGGTGGTGACCTCTGACCCCGCTGGGAGGGGTGATGATGTCACGGCGGGGGGGGGAGGGGTGATGATGTCACACGGGGAGGTGCCTGGGGATGACGTCACACGCGGGGGGGGTAAGAGGGGGGGGTGATGTCATCCTGGAGCCATAGGGGTGCTTACTGGTGCATACTGGGGCTGTACTGGTGCATACTGGGGTGCTACTGGTGCATACTGGTGCATACTGGAGCCGTACAGGCCCAAACTGGTGCCATACTGGTGCATACTGGGGCGCTACTGGTGCATACTGGTGCTGTACTGGTACATACTGGTGCTGTACTGGTGTATACTGGGGTGCTACTGGTGCATACTGGAGCCATAGTGGTGCATACTGGTGCCATACTGGCTCAAACTGGTGCCATACTGGTGCATACTGGGGTGCTAGTGGTGCATACTAGAGCCGTACAGGCCCAAACTGGTGCATACTGGAGCCATAGTGGTGCATACTGGTGTATACTGGTGTCGTACTGGCTCAAACTGGTGCCATACTGGTGCATACTGGGGTGCTAGTGGTGCATACTGGTGCCATACAGGCCCAAACTGGTGCATACTGGAGCCATAGTGGTGCATACTGGTGCCATCCTGGTGTATACTGCGGTGCTAGTGGTGCATACTGGAGCCGTACAGGCCCAAACTGGTGCCATACTGGTGCATACTGGGGTGCTACTGGTGCATACTGGAGCCATAGTGGTGCATACTGGTGCTGTACTGGCCCAAACTGGTGCCATACTGGTGCATACTGGAGTGCTACTGGTGCATACTGGAGCCATACTGGCCCAAACTGGTGCATACTGGAGCCATACTGGTGCATACTGGCCCAAACTGGTGGATACTGCTGCCATACTGGTGCATACTGGAGCCATACTGGTGCATACTGGCCCAAACTGGTGCATACTGGTGCATACTGGGGTGCTACTGGTGCATACTGGAGCCATACTGGCTCAAACAGGTGCATACTGGTGCATACTGGGGTGCTACTGGTGCATACTGGAGCCCTGCTGTTCCTCCCAGCCGCCAAGGGGCGCTGTTCCCTCCGGGGGCCCTTCCAGCCCCCCCCCGCGCGCGCCTCTGTGGCCGCGGGGCGCTGAGCCCCGCCCCCTCCCTTCCGCTTCGGGGCCGCTGGCCAATCAGCGCGGGGCGGGGGGGCGGGGCCGAGGAGCCGGCGGCGGGTGAGGGCGGCGGCACGTGGGGGCGCGAGGGGGGTCCCGGGGCGGGGGGGGGGGAGCGGGGGGGGGTGGGGGGGGCACTGGGGGGGGTACTGGGGGGGGTGGGGGGGTCAGTGGGGGTCTGAGGGGGGGTTGGGGGGGGCTGGGGGGGCTGGGGGGGGTCTGGGGGAGCCAGGGGGGGTCTGGGGAGGTCACTGGGGGTCTGAGGGGGGGCTGGGGGGGGGGTTGGGGGGCCTGGGGGGGGCAGTGGGGGGGTCCCGGGGCGGGGGAGTGGGGAGCGGGAGGGGGGCGGGAGGGCCTGGGGGGGGTGGGGGGGGCACTGGGGGGGCCTGAGGGGGGTCACTGGGGGGGCCGGGGGGGGTCTGAGGGGGGTTGGGGGGGGCTGGGGGCCTGGGGGGGGGCAGTAGAGGGGGTCTGGGGGGGGCCCCTGGGGGGTCACTGGGGGTCTGAGGGGGGATTGGGGGGGGCTGGGGGGCCTGGGGGGGGGGCAGTGGGGGGGCTGGGGGGGGCTGGGGGGGGTCAGTGGCGTGGGGGGGTCACTGGAGGGGGGGGGGCTCTATGGGGGGGAAGTGGGGTGGGGGGCTCGGGGGGGGGCAGGAGGCCCTGGGGGGGTCTAGGGGGGGGTTAGTGGGGTGGGGGGTCCTGGAGGGGGTCCCTATGGGTTGGGGGTCCCTCTGTGGGGGTCCCTATAGGGGCGTCTCTGGGGGGGTCACTATTGGGTGGGTCTCTATGGGGCTGGGGTCCCTATAGGGGGGTCCCTATGGGGGTGCGGGTCTCTATATGGGGGAGGGTCCCTGTGGGTTGGGGGTCCCTATTGGGGGGTCTATGGGGGGGTCCCTATTGGGGGGTCTATGGGGGGGTCTCTATAGGGGGGTCCCTATTGGGTTGGGGGTCCCTGTAGGGGGCGTCTCTAGGGGGGGGTCCCTATTGGGGGGTCCCTATAGGGGGGTCTCTATGGGGGGGTCCCTATGGGTTGGGGGTCCCTATTGGGGGGTCTCTATGGGTTGGGGGTCCCTATTAGGGGGTCTCTATGGGGGGGTCCCTATTGGGGGGTCTCCATGGGGGGGTCTCTATTGGGTTGGGGGTCCCTATGGGGGGGTCCCTATGGGGGGGTCTATTGGGGGGTCCCCATGTGGGGGTCTCTATGGGGGGGTCCCTATGGGGGGGTCTCTATGGGGGGGTCCCTATTGGGGGGTCTCTATAGGGGGGTCTATGGGGGGGTCTATTGGGGGTCTCCATGGGGGGGGTCTCTATTGGGTTGGGGGTCCCTATGGGGGGGTCCCTATGGGGGGGTCTATTGGGGGGTCCCCATGTGGGGGTCTCTATGGGGGGGTCCCTATGGGGGGGTCTCTATGGGGGGGTCCCTATTGGGGGGTCTCTATGGGGGGGTCCCTATAGGGGGGTCTCTATGGGGTCCCTATTGGGGGGTCCCTATTGGGGGGTCCCTATAGAGGGGGTACCTATGGGGGGGTCCCTATGGGGGGGTCTGTTGGGGGGTCCCTATTGGGTTGGGGGTCCCTATTGGGGGGGTCCCTGTGGGTTGGGGGTCCCTATGGGGGGGTCTATTGGGGGTCTCCATGGGGGGGTCCCTATGGGTTGGGGGTCCCTATAGGGGGGTCCCTATGGGGGTGGGGGTCTCTATATGGGGGGATCCCTATTGGGGGGTCCCTATTGGGTTGGGGGTCCCTATTGGGGGGTCTCCATGGGGGGGTCTATTGGGGGGTCTCCGTGGGGGGGTCTATAGGGGGGTCTCTATGTGGGGGGGTCCCTCTAGGCCCCCCTCCCCCCCCTCTAACCCCCCTCCCTCTCTCCCCTCCCCTCCCCCCAGGCGGATGGACCCCCCGCCCCTCCCCCCGCCGTGGGGGGTGCCGTGGGAGGGGGAGGGGCGGGGGGTGCCGGTGCTGGGGGGGGAGGGGTCCCTATTGGGGGTCCCTATGGGTTGGGGGTCCCTATGGGTGGGGGGTCCCTATGGGGGGGTCTATGGGGGGGTCTCCAGGGGGGGGTCTATGGGGGGGTCCCTATTGGGGGGTCTCTATGGGGGGGTCCCTATAGGGGGGTCTCTATGGGGGGTCTATTGGGGGGTCCCTATGGGGGGGTCTACTGGGGGGTCTTTATGGGGGGGTCTATTGGGGGGGTCTATAGGGGGGGTCCCTATTGCGTTGGGGGTCCCTATTAGGGGGTCCCTATAGGGGGGTCCCTATGTGGGTGGGGGTCTCTATATGGGGGGATCCCTATTGGGGGGTCCCTATTGGGTTGGGGGTCCCTATTGGGGGGTCTCCATGGGGGGGTCTATTGGGGGGTCTCTATGGGGGGTCTCCATGGGGGGGTCTATGGGGGGGTCTCTATGTGGGGGGGTCTATTGGGGGGTCTCTATGTGGGGGGGTCCCTCTAGGCCCCCCTCCCCCCCCTCTAACCCCCCTCCCCCTCTCTCCTCCCCTCCCCCCAGGCGGATGGACCCCCCGCCCCTCCCCCCGCCGTGGGGGGTGCCGTGGGAGGGGGAGGGGCGGGGGGTGCCGGTGCTGGGGGGGGAGGGGTCCCTATTGGGGGGTCCCTATGGGTTGGGGGTCCCTATATGGGGGTCTTTATGGGGGGGTCCCTATTGGGGGGTCTATAGGGGGGTCAGTTGGGGGGTCCCTATTGGGGGGTCTCTATGGGGGGGTCTCTATAGGGGGGTCCCTATAGGGGGGTCCCTATGGGGGGGTCTCTATGGGGGGGTCCCTATTGGGTTGGGGGTCCCTATTAGGGGGTCCCTATAGGGGGGTCCCTATGGGGGGGTCTACTGGGGGGTCTTTATGGGGGGGTCTATTGGGGGGTCTCTATGTGGGGGGGGGCCCCCCTCTAGGCCCCCCTCCCCCCCCTCTAACCCCCCCTCCCCCTGTCTCCTCCCCCCAGGCAGATGGACCCCCCGCCCCTCCCCCCGCCGTGGGGGGTGCCGTGGGAGGGGGAGGGGCGGGGGGTGCCGGTGCTGGGGGGGGTGGCGGCCCCGGTGCTGCTGCCGGCGGAGACCCAGCGGCTGCTGCGGGAACTGGGGCGCAGCCGGCCCCTCCCCCACCTGCCCCACATCAAGAGGGTGCGGGGGGGGCCCGGGGGGGCGGCCGTGCTGCTCTGCACCGAGCCCCTGCCCCCCGCAGGTACTGGGGGCACTGGGAGCACTGGGAGAGCTGGGAGGGGGAACTGGGAGCACTGGGAGGGGATACTGGGGGCACTGGGAGAGCTGGGAGGGGGCACTGGGAGCACTGGGAGGGGATACTGGGGGCACTGGGAGCACTGGGAGAGCTGGGAGGGGGCACTGGGAGCACTGGGAGGGAGCACTGGGAGCACTGGGAGGGGACACTGCGGGTACTGGGAGCTCTGGGAGGGGATACTGGGGGAACTGGGAGCACTGGGAGGGCATACTGGGGTTACTGGGAGCACTGGGAGTGCTGGGAGGGGGAACTGGGAGCACTGGGAGGGGACACTGGGGTTACTGGGAGCACTGGGAGCGCTGGGAGGGGGAACTGGGAGCACTGGGAGGGGACACTGGGGTTACTGGGAGCACTGGGAGCGCTGGGAGGGGGAACTGGGAGCACTGGGAGGGGGAACTGGGGGTACTGGGAGAGCTGGGAGAGCTGGGAGGGGGCACTGGGAGCACTGGGAGGGGATACTGGGGGCACTGGGAGCACTGGGAGGGAGCACTGGGAGCACTGGGAGGGGATACTGGGGGTACTGGGAGCTCTGGGAGGGGATACTGGGGGTACTGGGAGCAATGGGAGGGGGCACTGGGAGCACTGGGAGGGTACTGGGGGCACTGGGAGCACTGGGAGGGGGAACTGGGGGTACTGGGAGTGCTGGGAGGGGGCACTGGGAGCACTGGGAGAGCTGGGAGGGGGAACTGGGAGCACTGGAAGGGGATACTGGGAGCACTGGGGGTACTAGGAGCACTGGGAGGGGGAACTGGGAGCACTGGGAGCACTGGGAGGGCATACTGGGAGCACTGGGAGCACTGGGAGGGGGCACTGGGGGCACGGGGAGCACTGGGAGGGGGAACTGGGAGCACTGGGAGGGGATACTGGGAGCACTGGGGGTACTGGGGGCACTGGGAGGGGATACTGGGAGCACTGGGAGGGGATACTGGGAGCACTGGGGGAACTGGGAGTGCTGGGAGGGGACACTGGGGGCACTGGGAGGGGATACTGGGGGCACTGGGAGGGGATACTGGGAGCAATGGGAGGGGGCACTGGGAGCACTGGGAGGGGGAACTGGGGGTACTGGGAGGGGATACTGGGGGCACTGGGGGCACTGGGAGGGGCCCTGGGGTTCCTGGGCGGGCCGCTCCC